>NC_045426.1:462772817-463072817 GCF_902635505.1 Sarcophilus harrisii
GGGAAAATCCTCTTTTGACTTGGTATGAAGGAAGATTCACTATACCTTCTTCCTTTCCCCTCTAAATTATAAAAGTTAACCATATGACTCCACAAAAGAAATTCGGAAGAGTTAAACACTTTTGATACATGGGCACATATGGCTAATTTTAACATTATACAGCTTATCCTATCTGTCCATAAAATGATTCTCATACAATCTAAAGGAGGTTCCTTATAGAAATATAATTTTTAGGCAAAAATTGAATGGGAGAATTTTATTTCAGGTAATCAAATTAAGATAAAAGCACAAAGTAATATTTTTTTTAACATTTTAGCAATGGAGAAAATCTTCCCTTCTCTTATTTCAGTTGATAAAATAACATTAGAGATTTGTATTAGAAAGAGGCCTTTAAAAGGATTAGAAGGATCTATCAAGAAAAAAAAATAGAAACTATTAAATAGAAATATAGCAGCATTCACTTTCTAGATTCAAAGAAAAGAGGAAATATGATTCAAATTCAAATATGACATTCAAAACATTTATATTATTGCAATAGGAATGTGTATGAATATGTGTAATAATGGTGAAAGAGAGAGACAGGAGAGAAAGAAGAGAGAGAGAGAAGAGGAGAGAGAGGAAAGGAGAGGAAAGGGAGAAAAGAAGAAAAAGAAAATAGAAATAGATTTAAAATAGAAATTTTCATTTTTAAGCAGGATGGTATTTGCTGAAGATAGGGGTGCTGTGGCAATTTCTTAAAATGAGACACAGTGAAATTTACCACATAGATTGACTATTCCTTTAATTTGAGGAATAGTGGAGAGCCAACATAGTGGAGAGTAGACAGGTCTTTGAGTTCTTTCTGACTTCCCTCTGAATCAACACCAGATCAAGCTTCTGAATGGCTTTTGGAGTAACAGAATCCACAAATATTTGAAATGTAACAAATATCCAACAGAAGATTTTTGGAAGAAGTTCAGGATAGGTCTGTCTCAATTGAACAGGGGAATATGCAGCTCAATGCAGATACAATGCAGATAGTGCATGGAAAAGCCTCCCATGTATTAAGGAATCTTAGTTTTAGGCTCTTAGTCAAAATACATCAGTGTTGGCTACACTGTCCTGGTTTAGAAACTAAATGATCAGCACACTAGACATGAGACCTCTAATGCCAATACAGAAGGCAAATAGTGAGCCCCTGAACCCCAGGAAAATAAATGGGACTTGGCCACTACCACCCACTACCTGAAAAAAGCTGGCAGCATTGGTTCCAAGGCAGCAAGTATTAAATCACTACCACTTGTAGAGGAAACTAGGGATAATCTCCCCTGTGCCCTAGGAGCTGACCTCAATCTTTAAAAATGAACAAAAAGAACTCTGACCATACATAACTATTATGGAGACAGGGAAGAACAGACCTCAAGCCCTGAGAACAATAGGGATAAAATTCCTTCAGATAAAACCTCAAAGGATGATATGAGCTGGTCTCCAACTCAAAAGTCTCTCTTGTAAGAATTCAAAAAGGAGTTTAAAAGAGAGTTAGAAGAAAAATGGAGTAAGGAAATGAGAGCTTTGCAAGAGAGTTTGGAACAGGAAACATGGAAGTTATCTGACGAAAACAATTCCTTAAGAAATACATTTGACAAAATGGAAAAAGAAAACAACTTGAAAAAATAGAAGTGATGAAATGGAAAAAAGAGAACAACTTCCTAAAAAACAGAATTGGTGAAATGGGGAAAAAATCCAATGAACAAAACAAATCATTTAAAAGTTAAAATAGCCAAATGCAAAAGGAGATTTTAAAAAAAAAAAAAGCTAACTGAAGAATAAATCAAACAATTTTTTTAAAAGGAAAAAAAAATAGAAGAAAATAAAGGTAAAATACCTTATTGGAAAAACAACTGACTCAGAAAATAGATCCAGGAGAGACAGTTTAAGAATTATTGGACTAACTGAAAATCATGATGAAAAAAAAAAAAAAGAACATAGACAACATCTTTCAAAGATCATCAAGGAAAACTGCCCTGATGTCCTAGAATCAAAGTGTAAAATAGCCATTGAAAGAATCCACCAGTCTTCTGAAAAAGACCCCAAAGTGACAACTCTAAGGAATATTGTAGCTAAATTCCTTTCACTTTAACACTTAGAAGCCATTTCAGGATTTTTAATTGACCTAATTCTTTATTTCCTGAGCAATCTAGTTGCCTCTTCAGCCAAGAGAGTTTAAGTGATTTGCCAAGGTCACATAACTAATAAGAATCTAAAGCTGGTTTGAATTCAAGTTTTCCTGACTCTAAGCCCAGCAATCTATGCATTGAAACATCTTGCTTACCCCCATGAAAAGATGTGTGTGTGTGTGTGTGTGTGTGTGTGTGTGTAGATATATATATAGATATAGACATGTATAGTTATTTACATATACATATACCTAGATATAGGTATGTGTGTGTGGGCATACAGACACATACAGAAAGGATACATTTACTAGATATAGTTTCTGTGTCAAATGTTTTGCTATTTATTTGCTATTTGTTATGAAGTTTAAATTGAAGGGATTGGGGATAGGAAAATTTAAATACATAAGGTACCAATAAAATGTCTTTTTTCTTTACCATTTTTGAGTCTAACAAGAAAATTGGGACTTTGTTTATAAGAATTTAACTATAAAAGATATAGTTCAGACAGTTGAATATTGCCTTTTTACTGGCTCCAAGGACAAAATTGCAGCTATTAGACGGAAAAGGAAATAAGGAAAGCCTAAGTTTTGTACTTTCAAACTGGGGAATCATGCATTTCTAGAATCATATAATGGCTGAGTTGGAAGGGACTATGGAGGTCAAATAGTTCCTTACTTTAAGAATTTCCTATGTAGTCACTTTGCCAAATAGTCATCTGGCCTCATTTGGGTATACTCAGTTAGGATGAGATCGTTCAAAGAATTTTATACATCAGTAGACCCCAAACTTTTAGGAAGTCTGTTTCCAATAAATCAACTTTCTTATAGCATCCATTTGTTGGTAGTGTTTTTCACTGTGAAGTCAAGAAATGCAATTTTAATCACTTCTCTATCATAGCCCTCCAAATTTCTGAAGACATCAATCATGTCCTACCTTCACACTTAGAAATTTTTCTTGTCCAAAATAACAGCTCCATTTCCTTCTGTTGATATTTCAATATCCTCACCAGGGAACTCACTCCTTTATAGCTTATCAAATATCTTTCCTAAAATATGGTACTCATAATTAAGCCCAATACAAGAACACAGAATAGTGGTACAATCAACCCCCTCATTCTTGATATGACATTTCTACTAATGGAAACTGATTTTAAAATTAGAAATAACTCAAACATCATTGGAAAGAATGAAAGTAGATGAACACATCTTATAAACAATAATTTGCACATCACAAGCAACATAGCAGATGTCATCAAAATCATATATGAGCAGAAAGGAAAACAAGTACATCTTGTACTGAGAATTAGCAATAACAAATATGTAGCCTGAAGGCTCTGCTTGATACCTGGATCACTCTTTATGCAGGTTTGGGAAAGATATAGACATATTTCAAATATGTGGACCTGTAATCACACCACTAGATAGACTATATACATTCTGAAAAGATCATTTTAATCAAGTGCTCTTAGACTTTTTTTTTTTTTCTGTTTCAGACCTCTTTAACAATACAGTGAAGCCTAGGACACCTTCAAAGATTAGGGTTGTTAAATGCAAACTTTGGGAGGAAGCAAAAATTTCTTTTATGTTTCCTGACAATATTTTTATAGGATCTTACTATTCACTGGTATTTTCTTTCAAGTGTCTAACCTTCTTTCTATTTAAAAAAAAATCTGATTTTAAATGAGCTCTCTTTGCAGCCACTCTTTTGACAACTTTTTTTTTCTTCTACACAGGAAGCATTTGTATTTAGTTTCCTAGAATTTTATTTTTGAAATACACCCATTTCTCTTGAGACAATGTCTCATAAAAATTCAGATCATGAAATTCTCTTTTATTTTCTCTGGACTTTAAAATTACCCAGTATCTAGCATACATATTCACCTATTATCAGCTTTTCCTTCCTTTTCTTTCAGGAACTCTTAGATGGCATGATTGTTTCATCCTAATGTTCCTGATAATGCCATTTCAAGCATTCTTCTTATTAGAATCAGATTCAAAATAATTGTCATCACCTCCTTTATTTTCTAAAGAATTATATTATGAAGAATGCAAGTCAATCCTGGATACTGGTTTGCTATTAACAAAGAGAAGAGTCAAAATAGTTGAAGTTTACTATTTCCATTGTGTCCTATGCACACCAACTTTATAAACTATGTCAAGAATTCAAATACTTCCCTTGATAACCCAGTACAGAGTATATCTAAGCATCTTTGTTCTTAATCTAAAGTATTAAAGCTTAAAAATTGCTCTAAATCTTTTGAGAAACCCGGTATACTTCTTTCCCAATATTGCTTCTATCTCTTCCTTTTTTATAATTTATCTAAATTAGTCCTACAGAGCTCTCTTCTTTATTTTTTTTTCTATCAACTTCTAGGATTTTTAATGTGTTTTTGATATATGATGCTATCCTTTGGCTTCTTATATCTAATCTATACCTTTTAAATAAGGGATATATCTTTCTGTTGCATTTTTAGAGACATGACTCCCAACATACAAAACCAAGTTTCAATGTATATGAAATTGCCTATACAATTTTGCACTGATTAAAAATCCATTATTTGTTATTACATTTTCTGCCTAGTTGGTCAGACTCAAAGAGTAGAGTTGGTGTTAGGTTTAAAATCAGTTTTTAAGGCCCTGATGATTGAGAAACAACTTTTGTGACCCAGTCTAGAGATAACAAGGATTTATCCAGCAGCAGTATCTCATTTGGACATGAACTTGATGTTATGCAGAAAGTATGTTAATCTATGACTCCCAGGGACTATTATTGTATAAAGGAGAGTTTTATCCTTAAAACACTGAAGGGATGTGTCTACACTTGGCTTTGAAATATATTTGCAATAATTATCTCTTTGGAAAAACTAATTGATTTTAATCAATTAAATGGAACTGGGATGCTAGTCATTGGCAGCTAACAGCAGGGGACGAAGACATTGCAATGGAACCGTAAACTGATACCATGAGAAATTTACCCTAACATCTCAAGGATATCCATGGAACCTTAGGGAAAAAATATAGCTAGCCTCACTGTGGGAGAGTATGGTCAGAATATTTGCTGCCTATCAATCTGTTATTTTCTTTCAAAATACTATGACTTTGAATCATTAAATGTTTCTATTATTTATATTACTTTTTGTATCATGTCTACTACACTTTATAACAAAGGTTCTTAATCTGAGATTCATAAACTATATGTGTTTATACACATGTAGATATAGATTTAGATGCATATACACATATACACACATAGATATAGATAGCCAGATTGCAAATATATATATATATATATATTGCAAATATAATATATATATATGTATATGTATAAGCATAGATAGCTATTACAATATAATTGTTTTTCTTTTAATACTATGCATTTAATTCTTTGCATTAAAATATTTTTTTGAGATGGACTATCAAGAGATCCAGGACATCAAAAAATGGTTAAGAATACCTGTTCTACAGTATCTTATTTGGAAGATGCATAGGGATAATTTTTTCTTGCCTCTGTTCACTTAAAAACATCTTTTTCATATTTTCAAGATTCTAGGAAAGTATATTTTCTTGATCTTTATTAGATTTTTTTAATCTCTCCTCAGTAACTTCATAATTATTCCTATTTGCAGTCATCCTCCAGAAATATAAATTCAATTCTCTAGCACCTATAGAGATGAAAATGCCACCTATAATCTTGATGGTCTTTAATTTCCTGAAAGGGACTTCATAAATCCTACAAGTCTTTTCTCTTTTATATATAGTGCTATCTTTTGTCCCTACAGAAATCTCCAAATATGGTTATGGTTCATCAGCTTTGAGAAGCTTCAAGAAGTTTAATTTTATGTTCCAGATACAGTATACTCCAGTAAGATCTCGTGGCAGTTTTATTCCTTTGGGTAGATTGTGGCAATTCATGAGTCTCAACTTGAAAATTTTTAGTAATTAAAATATTTCTGTACCTATGTCACCATTCATCATTCTGTGAATAAAAATGGTCTGTTAAAAAGAGTTTAGTATTTATTCTACAACTTCTGTACATATACTACCAGTAAAGCTTCTAGTCTGGAAGGAATAGTTATTAGAAGCAAATGCAATGCAATATTGTGTCCAGGGATTTTGGTCTACTTTGTAGATAAGGTCTATAGAATTTTGCCCCAGGATAGTTGATCACCATTCAAAGGCTCATAGTCTCAGAAATTTAGAACTTGGAGGAATTGTAAAGGCCATTTAATCAACCACTACCTTTTTTATTATTTTACAAATAAAAAAGCTAAGGATGGGAAAGATTAAGTGAAAAAAGTTACTAACTCAAGATCACACAGGTAGTAAGTGGTACTATGAAGAAAAGAAGTAGGGATTGTCTCTTTTTATAATGACCCATTAATATAAGCTCTAGGCTTCTAGAATTAGAACACAATCATGTGTGCTAATGAATTATATAAAGTATAATCTTGATTGCTTCAATCACCTGGATAAAAGAATGCAATCTCTTGATTGTGCTTGGAAAGTACAAAATATTCAGCATTCTAAAAGGTTGTAGGGATAATAATTTACAGGAAACTAATCTGAGTACTTTCAAAGTATAGCTGAGGCTAATTTTGTAACTGGAGAGTGTATTCTGAGATATCAGTGAGGTTGACTCATACTAAGATAAACCACAGTCAAAGTAGTCAGAATACCAAGAGTTTCTTAAAAGGAAAGTATTCCCAGAATCACAGTAATGCTGGTATTGATGTTGGAGAACAATTTGGGATTTTTATGGTTTTTAAATACAGCTAGCAGGACTAACTTCCTCCAGTATGCACTTCTTGGTTTTTCCATTTTGAATAAGGAAAGCAGGAAACAGGTTGTGGAAGAATATTTGTACCTTCAACAATAACAGGGATTTTTTCAGAAAAAAAAAGATACTTAGGAAGGAAAGGTAATAAATTCTGTTTTAACTGTCAAAAGAACATTCAATTTAAGATACACAAAAGACAGTTGCTATAAAACTATAACTCAAGAAACAAATTATTGACTGAAATAATTAATGATAATAATGTATATGTATTGTTATATATATATATATATGTTATATGTTATTATTTATATAACACTAATATCTTCAAAACACTTTACCAATATTATATAATTTTATCCTCAGCATAACCCTGTGAAATGGGTGCTTTTATCACCTGTTATTATAGGTGATATATTATGTGTAATATATTATAACATAATATTTTATCATCTATTTTATATATGAGATAACAGTCTGAGAAAGTTTAAATGATTTACTTAGGGTTGCATAGCTTATTGAGTATCTCAGTATGTATCACTAAATCAGATCTCTTTTATTCCCAAACTAACACTCTATTCACTGTACCATCTAACTACTTATAAAGATTTGGGAATCATCTGCATACGCGTTTATAATTGAACCCATGGAGGGCTAATGAGAGCAATGAGTGAGAGAATACAGAAGCAAAAGAGAAGAGGACCCAGGATTGAATTTTGGTTGGTGTAACATGGATAAAGACAGCAAAGGAATGGTCAGAAAGGTAGAAGAAGAAGAACCCAAAGACAATAATACCATGAGGCAGTATTCAGGAGGAGAAAGCAATCAACAGTGTCAAATGCAAGAAATAATAGAAGTCGAGAATAAGGACTTTAAAAGGACTTCACATTTCTCAATAAGGAAGTTGAATCCCAAGTTGAAGAATGTTCTCTATGGACATAACAGCTAGTACAATAAGTGTCATAAGCAAAATCTGAATCCAGTCTCACCTATATCTAATATTCTTTCCATTAAACAAGTTATATCTCAAGAAACTAAATTTTATCCATTCTTAAAATCTAGGACCCACCAAACTTTTTGATAAATCTTGTCTTGTGAATCCCAGTCCATACTTATCTCTTCTTCTGCTGTACAAATAAAATAATTACTCTTTGTTGCCTCTTATTTGGCATTTGTTTTATCTATCTTATGTAATTCATTATTTTAGTATATCTATATATGTGTGTAGGTTATGCTGCTACTGCTCCATAAGTGCTACAGTATATTCACATTGCACTCAATACAAAACCTTTTACCTACTAGTCATGAGTTCTATTCAATTGGCAAATATTTCCTAAGAATCAGATATATTTTGGATGAGAATGATAAACAAGACATATTTATTGTCTTCAAAAATCTTATAGCCTAATAGGTGAGAGAAGAAGAGGAATTTACAGAAATTTACAGAAACATAATGAAAAAGAAACTTTTTAAGTCTCTGAAAAGAGATGCAAAAATGATATGGGGATTCAGAGGAGTGTGAGATCAAATCCAATTGAAAAGATCAGGAAAGATTTACCAAAGGAAGCAGCATTTGCCAGAAATTGAAGTGATCTAACATCTCAGTAGGCAAAAAAACAAGTGGGGAAGAGCCATTTCAGGTGGAAGGAAGATCATCAATAAAGGTATGGACACAGGAAAGCAAAAAGGATGTCTAGGGAACAATGAGTAGTTCAGTTCAGATGAAACATGCAGGGAAATATTAGGATTTAGGGATAGGAAAAGGACCTGTGATTTCATTGTTATAGAGAACTCCCAAATGAGGAAACTATTTACTAATCCACTTATCCTAACACTATTTAAAAGATACTTGGACTAATAAAGTAGCCTTCTAGTTATCTAGGGCACAAAAGATTATATGACCTACCAGGAGGTACACAGTAAAGATTTTTCAGAGGTAAGAATCAGACCTGTATCATCCTGGCTTCCAGTTCAGTGCTGTCCACTATACCATGGCTACCTTATTAAGATATGTCTATAAAAATGATTTAGGGAGAAGATGTTAACACTTAAATTCACAGAGACTGCATTTAATTTATTAGGCAGTTTGAAAACATGGCATAGTGGAGTAACATGACAGAATAAAACAGAATATTAGAACTAGAAAAATCTAGCAGGCCATGTAATCCAACTCTCTCATTTTACATGCTAGGAAATTACATCAAAAAGAGACTATATTATTTGTTCAAACTCACACAGCAACTGAACTGGAGATTTGGGATTAGAATGTAGGATCAGCTAAAAATCAGTGTATTTCCTTCTCAAAAAAAAAAAAAAAAGATCAAAGAAAGAAGGAAATGAAAATAAAGAGATATGTTGAGGTTCAGAGAAGAAAAGCTAAAAAACTTACCTTTGATGACATCATAATCTTCAAGAAATAAATTTAAAGGATAAGCAGGAAATAATAATAAGCAGGAAAGATTCAGATGAGATTAGATTATATGAATTTGTAGTAGACCTAATCTATACAATTTAATTAGTTTTCCATTAATGGTCAGTATTCCAAGAGCAGCAATAGAGTTAACAAACTAAAGTTTGAGGACCAGGATAGCATCATTTGTTGAGGGTTAAGAAATTATTAGACTCTAAGATGGTTGAGATCATTGTAAATATTGATACTGGTAAATTGGAAACAAGTGAAGTTTGAGGGCAGGTGATACTGTAAAAAAATAAGAATGGGTCTAGAAAGCACATGCCATGTTGTGAACAAAGTATAAGCTCCATAGGAATGAAAAATTAGAAAAGCAAAAGATTAAGAGAATGTGGTTAATGAGGAATTTCAGCATGACCTGATTGCATAGGTAGAATTATACTTGAAATCTGGAATATTAGGTTTCTAAAACTGCTTCTGACCTTTGCTATATGACTATTAGCAAATCATTTAAAATCTCTGAACCTAATTTTCTTTATCTGGAAAGCAGCATAATAATATCTGTGGTTCCTAACTCAAAGGATGTTTTTTGGAAAATCAAATATATATGTAAAGTACTTTACGAACTGAAAAGTTCTATATAAATGTCAGTTACTATTAGTTCAACATTCCTGAAGAGAAGTAGCAAAGACGAAATAGAAAATGTAGTCATGCCCTTAGTAGGCTGAAATGGGATGTCTATGGAAGTCTCTAAAATGGAGGAGGTAAGGCCATTTGGGTCATCAGCATGGATGATATAGGCACAGAAAATGGTGATAGGATGAGAGTGTGGAGAAAGAGGCGCAAAAAAGATAAAGTCATTGGGGAAGGTGGTTGAATGTCTTAGAGTAGAAAAAAAGAGAAAGGGAAAGTAGATGAAAATTTAAATGACACAATGAATGGATTACTGGACCTGGGAGTCCAGGGAAACTGGACAGTCAGGGAGGCGAGCTCAAATGTAGCTTCAAATACTACTGTGTTATCCTGGGAAAACTACTTAATTTTTGCCTCTCTCATGGACAATCAAATGGAGATAATTAAAACGCCTACAAAAGTTGTAGTGAGTATAAAATGCAAACCTTTAAGAATTATACAAATGCAAGCTGTTATTATGAGTTACTGTTTAACTGTATGATTTCTGACGCCAGATTAGATTTCTAACTCTAGAGATATTAACGGTCAAATATTTTCCATAGAGAGAAATCATGCATTCAATCTTCATTTAGCAATCTGCTATTCTTCAGCACTAGATATAAGCCAGATCTTTTAAAAGTACATATTATTTTAATAAAAATAGCAATTATTCATTTATCTGGATGTATTTTTGTATTTAAATAACACACTTCCCCCCAAAGGAAAGATGTCAAGGCACAGCCCCTCCCCCCCCCACACACACACACACAATCCATCTTTGGACATTACCTAGCATTGTGATTCTCTGGGCAAATCATTTAACATATTTCTACCCCATTTTCTTCATTTTTGAAACTGGAATAATAATAAATTGCACCTCATGGGATCATTGTAAGAAGAAAATGAGAAAATAATTGCCTTGCACTTCACAAACTTAATAACATTATATAAATGTTAGAACTATCATTATCATCATCAAGCAATGTGTAGTCCTAAACTAGCAGATATTATTTTATGAAATGGAAATTCAAGACCAACAAAGTCAAGTCAGTCATCTTTAGTATAAATGATTTCTTATACAAGTCCAACAAGCTGAGGGATGAAGGTGAATAGATTTTCCATTGATAGCTCAAACTCAACTTATCTAATACCAAACTCAGCATCTCCTCAAAACAATAATTGTCTACACCTTATTTTCCTTATTTCTGTTAAGGGATGCACAATTTTCCTTATCACCAAGGCTTAAAATATGTGTCTTTTTTTTCCTTTCTCTTAGCGTCTTTATCCAATTAGTCATTTATTTCTCTGCTCTATCTCTAACAGCCATATTTTCATTTTGATTGTCACCATCCTAATTCAGACCCTAACAATGTCTTGTCTGGACTATTACAAAGCTATCTGACTGATCTCTATGTCTTTAGTCTTTAACTCTAAACTATCCTTCTGACTACCACAAGATTAATAGTTCTGTTCCCCATGTTTTCAAAGCCTTCAAGACCTTTTCATTCTCTACCAAGGAAGGTTCAAGCTTTTTATATTTGGAATTCAAGTCTTCTACAATTTAACTCCAACCTCTTTTTCCCAGTTTTTATTTCAATTACTCCATTTTATATACTTTATATTCTAGGCAAATTTTAGTACTTCATATCCCTTGGGTATATTATGCTTTCTATCTGCCATGCCTTTGTTCATTCAATCACCCTCATAGGCAGACTTCCCCCAAGTCACATTGTTAAAAGCCTATCTATTTTTGCAAAATCATTTCAAATATTACATGAAACCTTATCTGATCCCCCAGACAAAAGGAATATCTCCATACTCTGAATTCCCATCATACTTTGTACCTTGCCTATGGCTTCTTTTACTCTCCCTACCTCTCCCTGTGTTTCTATGTGTCTGAATGCGTTTTTCTGTCTGTCCAGATGTCCATCTCTCTCTCTCTGTCTCTCTCTCTGTCTCTCTCTCTCTCTCTCTCTCTCTCTGTCTCTCTGTCTCTCTCTCTCTTTCTCACACACATACACACACAAACACACACACACACACACACACACACACACACACACACACACATTTTTGCTCCCAGAATGTGTTCTTCAGGTATTCCCTATCTTACATGCTAACTTTACCTAGCACAGGATACTCAAAAATATAAATATTTGTTGAATGAATAAGTTCTTGACCAGTTGAGGAGCCTCATCTATCATATTTTATAAATAATTTTTAATCAAAGAAGGGGACTTATAATTACAAAGGGATTTATAATCAACTCGTGGGCAAACACATGAGTTCTTCTGAACTAAACTGATTTAAACATCCAACTTTCAAATATTTTGTGAAATCCCTCAAAACTAGTTTTGGAGATTATAGTCATTAATAACAAAGACCACATAGCAACAGACAAAATCTATCCTTCCATTTGAAGCTTCTCATTCTGTTATGATGCAAATGTAAGTGTTTGTTTTCTATTGAAGAAAAGCAGCATTTTCTTTCCAGTGACAAAGGGTCTCAGTTTGTGGCAATCTGTGAAGTACATTAGGTGAAATGAGTTGTTTTTTTTTTGTTTTGTTTTTTTTTTTTTTGCTTTTTCCCCATTTATATGAAAAACCCAAATTCAATAGCTTCCCATTATATGTGAACATTTTCACACAACTCTTCTATTTAGAAGCCATTATAAAATAGTCAAATGGGAAGTAAATGTTCTCTTTATTTCACAAACCACTTACAGGAAAGCAAAAATATACAGATAACAGATTCAAGAAAGTATGGGAAGCAGATCAGGTAAGGCAAGAATAGTAGAAGCTTTAGTAATAGAGAGGCTCATGAGGATTTATATTCTAACATTTAGCACCATAGAAAATGTAGTTTCTCAGTTATACTACTGTTAGAAAAGTATTACTCTGATAAGGATCATCTTTGCTCTTGATGCTGTTATCAAACATAGAAAAAGAGAAGCAATATTAAAGTACCCTGATGGAAAGACTCATTAATGAATAATGTACTTTGTTTCTGCCGTTGTTGAGAAAGTTTGAATTTCATTAAAAGATCTCCTGTGATGAGATCCAACTTGGAATGAATTGTGCTTTAAAAGAAGCTGATAACTTTTTACAAGGTTATAAGTTCCTAGAGTTCATGGTTTGTGCATTATTCATCTTCGTACCTTTATACCTAATATAATCCCAAGGACATAGTAGGTTCTTAATGAAATATAGAATGAATGAATATTAAATCAATAAATAGTATAAGAAAAAATACTGAAAAATTGAGTACAAATTTCTACTCAATTATCCAGATGGTAGTCCCATGATCATCTTTGATGAAATTTTGTTATTGCAGATTTTGTTTATTCTTCCATAGTTAGAGGCTATTCAAACCCATTCAGCAAATTATATACTATTCTTAGCCTCCTGCTCATAAATTTTTATGATTTAACTGAAATGCAATCATTCTCATATCTGAGATAGAAGGAAATTGAAAGAGGAGTTTTTAAGAACAATATATATATATATATATATATATATATATATATGTACATAATACTTAAATTAAGAAATAAACATTGAGCACCCATGACATTTATATAAGCTGGGCAATAGACTAGATCTCAGCAATTATTTCAAGTTACTGTTTTCTCATGTCAGTCATAAAAGTAATAGAAGAGAAGATGAAAGTCTCTAACTTTTTCTATGCCTTTATCATGCCTTGGGTAATTTTTTTCTCATGGTCCTTACAGATTAAAAAATTCTCACTTTAACTTCAGGGTCCTAAATTTCTGTAATATGTTGATGGCATAGGCACATCATCTCTTCTTTTTTTCTTTTTTTTTCTTTTGATCTTATAACTTCCATACCATTCTTTATTCTTTAATTATGATGTCTCATGTCTTAGAAACCTTAAAAGAGATGTTTCAGGATCCTCTCACTGGTACAGGGGTTTCCTAATTAATTCTTCTACTCTATGGATAGTGTTGGGCCTAAATTCAGGATGATATGAGTTCAAATTCAGTCTCAAATACTACTAGCTGTATAATCTTGGGCAAATCACTTAATTTCTGTCTGCCTCAATTTCCTTATCTGTAAAACAGAGATAATAAATATACCTATTCACAAAGTTGTTTTGTTAAAATTATATAAAGCATTACATAAATGCTTTATATAAATTATATTTATATATGACATAAATATAATTTATATTTATATAATTTATATTTATATAACATATTTATGCCTTTGTTCTTGCATAAGACACTATGCAAGTAAATATAACAAATTTATATTTATATAACATATATAAATTTACAAAATTTATAATTATATATAAATATATAAAATTTGTTATAATTATATATAAATATATTAAAATTTATATAATTTATATATGTGCTATATAAATATATATAAAAGCATTAAAACATTATATAAATGCTAGCTATCATATTCTTATTTATGTCCTTTAATAAATTCTCCATAGTACATTTATTATATCTACTATAGACCATTACCTGAGCCTTTTAATATCACTTACATTTATCAACATGAATTTTTTAATCTTTTAAAAATTCTCAATATCCTAATTTAAAAGATAATTCCTAAACCCCAGCTTATTTTCAGTTGATTCAATCTCTGCATGAAAATACTGTAAGAAGGAGAAGACTTAATTCAGCCTCCTACAACTTTGATCTATTATGCCCATACCATATTCACTGCCTTCCTTTGGGTCAGTCCTCCATGGCACTCTGCCTCATGGTGTCTTTCTCCTTACCTCTCCCCTATGCCTCATGGTATCTCTCCTAACTTGACTATGCTTCTCAAACCCACTTCTTCTCCTTATAATTGACTAATTCTTTTAGGATGTTAAATCCCTTTCAGGATTTAGCCTGTCAGCTAAGTCATGCCCTAATCTCATGGATAAATGGCAAGTTCATTAATTATTAATTAATCATTATTTATTAATTATTAAAATCCATTCTATGCTCTCCCAACTCTATTTCATATTTACCATTTCTGATGTAAATTGTATCCCTTCATTTTGTTTGTAACCTATTTCCCCAAGTAAATCTGCCTTTTGCCAAAGAAAATGTCCATTGTGAATTCTTCACATGACCAAACCCCAACTTTTGGTGCTTAATATCATCTGGTATCTACATCAGCCATATCAGTACATCATCATCTATAAGTTGTCCTTCAATCTTTCTACAAAACTATTTCTTTTTTCCAATCTTTCATTTCCTGGATAATTTTTATGCCACTTCTTTTTTCACAAGTTTTTATTAATAGGACCTAAATTTGGAATGTGGATAACTTGGGGGTAATTTTACAAATACTAGGGAGGAAAGTACAACTATTAAGAAGCATAAAATGCACTTATGGTTGAAGGCAAAAATTTAAGATCAGCTGTAAGATTAGCATATTTAAAAGAATGCTTGAATGAACACTAATTCTCCTCTGAATTTCCATGTCTTCTAGTTTATATGAAACTAATAAACAAAAGGAAATCTCATATTTCTAAGAAAAGGAATTGTAACTAACATCTCACTCCACATAGCAAAATAAGGTCAAAATGGATAAGTGATTTTTCCATAAAGTGTGATATAAGTCAATTAGAATAGTCATGGAAAATTTTAACTGTCAAATCTATGGATTAGGCATAACAAGAGACGCGGAGGATCTAAAATGAATAATTTTGATCACATAAAATCAGCCAGTACCAAATGATTTTGATGACTACTGCTTTGTAATATAATTTTAGATCTGGCACAGCTAAGCCACATTAATTTGCATTTTTTACATTAATTCCCTTGAATTCTTGACCTTTTGTTCTTCCAGATGAACTTTGTTATTTTTTCTAGCTCTGTAAAATAATTTCTTGGGAGTTTTATTGGTATGGCACTGAATAAGTAGATTAATTTAGGTAGTATTGTAATTTTTATTATATTAACTCAGCATGTCCATGAGCACTTTGTAATTTCTATTTATATCTTTTGCTGTTGGACTTAGTTGGTAATATATAAAAATGCTGATGATTTATGTAGATTTATTTTGTTAACTGCAACTTTACTAAATTGTGAATTGTTTCTAGTAGTTTTTTTTAGTTGATTCTCTAGGGTTCTCTAAGTATACCAAAATATCATCTGCAAGGAGTGATAATTTGGTTTTCTCTTTACCTACTCTAATTCCCTTAATCTCTTTTTTTTTCTTATTGCCAAAGCTAACATTTTAATACAATATTGAATAGTGAGAAACCTTTTTTCACCTCTGATCTTATGGGAATGGTTCTAGTTTGTCATCATTACATATGATGCTTGCTGATGGTTTTAAATAGATGCTACTGATCATTTTAAGGAAATTCCGTTTATTCCTATACTCTCTAGTGTTTTTAATAGGAATGTGTGTTGGATTTTATCAAATGCTTTTTCTGCACCTATTGAGATAATCTAAAGATTTTTGCTAGTTTGGTTTTTGATGTAATCAATTAAGTTAATAGTTTTCCTAATATTGAATCAGCCCGGCATTTTTGGCATAAATCCTACTTGGTCATGGTGTATTATACTGGCGATGACTTGCGGTAATCTTTGCTAATATTTTAAGATTTTTGCATCAATATTCATTAGGGAAATTGGTCTATAATTTTATTTCTCTGTTTTCACCCTATCTGGTTTAGGTATCAGCACCATATCTGTGTCATAAAAGGAATTTGGTAGGACTCATTTTTTCTTATTTTTTCATATAGTTTGCATATTATTAGAATTGATTGTTCTTTAAATGTTTAATAGAATTCATATGTAAATCTATCTGGCCCTGGAGACTTTTTCTTAGGAAATTGATTAATAGCTGATTTTATTTCTTTTTTTTAAATGGGACTATTTAAATAGTTTATTTTCTCTTCTATTAATTTGGGCAATCTATATTTTTATAGACATTCCCATTTCACTTAGATTGTAATGTTATGGACATATAGTTGAGCAAAATAACTCCTAATTATTGCTCTAATTTCTTTTTCATTGGTGTAAAGTTCTCTTTTTTTATTTTTGAGATTAACAATTTGATTTTCTTCCATCCTTTTTCTAATCAAATTAATTAATGGTTTTTTTATTTTGTTGGTTTTTTGTAAAAAAACAACTCCGTTTTATTTATTAATTCAACATTTATTGATTAATTCTTACTTTCAATGTTATTAATTTCCCCTTTACTTTCAGAATTTCAAATTTGGTATTTAATTGGGAATCTGCATTTGTTCTTTTTCTAGCTTTTTTTAGTTGTAAGCCCTATTCATTGATCTTCTCTTTCTCTATTTTATGCAAGTAAGTATCTAGCGATATAAAATTTCCTCTAATAATTTCTTTGGCTGCATCACACAAATTTTGGTATATTGTCTCATTGTTTGCATTCCCTTGAATGACATTATCAATTGTGTCTATGATTCATTGTTTCATCCACTCAGCTTTTTAGGGTTAGATAATTTAGTTTCCAATTAATTTTTGGTCTATTTTCCCTTGATCTTTTATTGCCTGTAATTTTTATTGCATCATGATCTGGGAAAAAAAAGTGTTTACTATTTCTGCCTTTCTGCATTTGATTTTGAGGTTTTTATGCCCTAACACATGATCAATTTTTATATAGATTCCACACACTGCCAAGAAAAACATATATTTCTGTCTCCATTCAATTTTCTCTAAAGGTCTGTAATCACTAACTTTTTCTGGGATTCTATTCACTTCCCTAACTTTTTTCTTATTTATTTTGTGGTTCTATTTATCTAGTTCTGAGAGAGCAAGGTTTCCCCCACTAGTATAGTTTTTGCTGTCTAATTCTTCTTGCAGCTCTCTCAACTTCTCCTCTAGAAATTTGGAAGCTATACTACTTGGTATATATATGTTTAGTATTGATATTACTTCATTATCTATGGTACTATTAAGTAAAATGTAGTTTATTTCTTTATCTCTTTGAATTAAATCTATTTTTACTTTTGCTTGATCTGAGATTAAGATTAAATACCAAATTTGAAATTCCAAAAATAAAAGGGGAGATTAATAACATTGAAAGTAAGAATTAATCAATAAATATTGAATTAATAAATAAAATGGAGTTGTTTTTTTACAAAAAACCAACAAAATAGATAAACCATTAGTTAATTTGATTAGAAAAAGGATAGAAGAAAATCAAATTGTTAGTCTCAAAAATAAAAAAGAAGAACTTTACACCAATGAAGAAGGAATTAGAGCAATAATTAGGAGTTATTTTGCCCAACTACATGTCAATAACATTACAATCTAAGTGAAATGGGGAATGTCTATAAAAATATAGATTGCCCAAATTAACAGAAGAGAAAATAAACTATTTAAATAGTCCCATTTTAAAAAAAGAAATAAAATCAGCTATTAATCATTTTCCTAAGAAAAAGTCTCCAGAGCCAGATAGATTTACATATGAATTCTATCTTCTTTTATCTCAGCTGAAGCATAATAGATTTTGCTCCAGCCTTTTACTTTTACTCTAAATGTATTGCTCTGCTTTAAATGAGTTTCTTGTTAACAACAAATTGTAGGATTCTGGTTTTTAATTCAGTCTGCTATCAGATTCTGTTATATAGAAGAGTTCATCCCATTCACATTTACAGATAAAATTACTAACTCTGTATTTCCTGCCATCTTGATAACCCCAATTACATTTTTCTCTTCCCTTCCCCCTTTCCCTCTTCTCCAGTATTTTGTCACTGATCACCTTCTCCCTCAAACAGCCCTCCCCTTTTGCAGCCTCCCCTTTCTTATAGATTCCCCCTTATACTTCTGTTCTCCCTTATATTAACCTCCCTCCTTTCTTTCCCCCTTCCACTCCTAATTCCCTATAGCATGAAACATGCTTTTCTGTGAAGCTAAATGTGCCTGTTATTTTCTCTTTGAACCAAATTTCACAATAGTTCTTTTTTGCCTCCTCATGAGATGTAATTTACCCCATTTTAACTCCATTTTCCTCTTCTTCCAGTACAATCACCATCCTTCCTCTATTTTTTTTAAATCATCACCATAAAATCAAATTTACCTGCACCCTCTAAGTACACCCATAACAGAGATACAGATTCTAAGAGTTAAACATATCATCTTCCCATATAAGAATATAAGCTTTTTAACTTTTAAAAGAAAGTTACTTTTCTTTCCTTTTTACCTTTTTTATGTTTCTCTTGAGTTCTGTATTTGAAGATCAAATTTTCTATTCAGTTCTGGTCTTTTCATCAGAAATAGATGAAATTCACCTGTTTCATTGAATATCCATAATTGGATATTTATTGAATATCCATCTTTTTCCCTGAAAGGTAATGCCCAGTTTTACTAGATAATTAATTCTTGGCTGCAATCCAACTTCCTTTGTCTTTTGGAATATAAAACTCCATGCTTTTCAGATCTTTTAAAGTATACTGTTAGGGGTCCTGAATAATCCTGATCATGGCTCCTTGATATTTGAATTGTTTCCTTCTGACTGATTGCAATATTTTCTCCTTGATTTGATCATTATGAAATTGAGCTAGAATGATCCTAGGAATTTTCATTTTGGGATCTCCTTCAGGAGGTGATCAGTGATTTCTTTCAATGGCTATTTTACTCTCTGGTTCTAGGACATCAAGAATAAATTAATAACACCCAACTTTTTCAGGGGTCTAAAGCCAACATCCTTCTTGATCTTTTCTGGGGAGATATACAGAGAAAACTGGAGAAGTCAATTTTGAGCCCTCAAGTTTCTCCCACATGGCTGTTAAAAACAGGAATCAGACTTTAGCCAAGAGGTCACAAAATTAAAGCAAGATTTGGAGACATGTCTCTCTATGTAAGCTGCAATTCCCTGGAACTATGGAGGTCCGTGCTTTAAGCTCCTCAGTCCTGGTCCTGAGTTAGAACAGGAAGAGCGCTGGAGGAGAGATTGCCCACAGGGGTTGAGTCATCTCTCCAATGTCCTGCCCTGCAGCAGTAGTTTGTGGCTTGGTCAATCTTCCCCTCTCTCCAGTTCCAACAGGATATTAATTGAAAAACCCTAGCTATTCCCAGAAGTGGCTGGCTTCAAGCTGCAAATTTTCAACTGCCTGAAGACTGGAACTACTGAATGGGACACACAAATAGATGCCCTGCTGCTGTCTTCAGATCTCACACCTCTACTCCTGGCTTGAATTCACCCACCCACCCACCCAGTATCTCTTTGAGCCTTTTCGGCTTGAAGTAGTTACAGAAGTCTGGGATTCTCAGCCTTTTTTTCCTCAACTGAATTTGAGTGGTAACTGCTTGAGGGGAGGATGAAGGGGAAGTGAAACTGTGTTCCCTTTTGAAATTAACACTCTGAAATTGTGTTCCCTTTTGATCTTGGAATCTCGGGCCCTCCCCAGACAAGTTAAGTGGCCTCAAATGAGCCATTTCTAGGGCAAGCCGGATCTCTATTCAAATTTAGTCTGAGAAAGGATTCAAAGCAGTTTCATTTGGGAGATCCTGTTCTGATCAGCTCAGGCTGCCCTAGCTCCCCACCAAAAGCTGCTCATAAAATAATGAAATAAATATGATTTAAAATTATTTAAATTTAATTAATTAAGTAATTGAATTGAATTGAAAAATAACAAATAAAAATAAAATAAAATTCTTTGCAGAATGTCCAAAGTAGGACCCTGACCGCTGAGAAGGAGGCTGGCACTGAGAAGAGAGTGCCATTTCCCTAACAAGACTTTGCCACTAAAGAAGTCAGTCTCTTAGCAAAATTGGCTTCCTATCCAGCAATAAACTTCCATTTTTGCCAAATAATATTTCAGGATTCATGAATTCTTTCACATTGAACCTATGCGCTAACCAAAAGAGGATTTCCACATTTCTCTTCACTGCCACCATCAATGGTATCACCTTCTTGATATCATGATCCTCTTGAAGAATGAATGACAAACAACAACCTCTATATTATTTATATGATTCCATTAGATTTTTATTGAATTGAATGAGTATTCTTGTAAAGCTGTCCAGGGAACTTGTGGATTCAAAGAAAAAAAAAAAAAAAAGAAATTGTCCCTGGCCTTATGGAGCTTATATTTTTCTTGGAAAGACAATGTATATTTACAACATAGAAGTATGTAAAAATAAATGCCAGGTCATCTAGGTAGAGAAGATCTAAGATGTACTGCTAGAGACAAGCGCTCTGACCTAGTATAATTTGCAGAAAAACAGAAGATTTGGAACTGGAAGAAATGTTAGAGTTCATCCAGTCTAACCCCCTCATTCTATACATAAGTGAATTGAGACTTCCTGTTATGCCACAGTTATCTTTAACTGTTCTGACTTGGTTTCCCTGAACTAGTTTCCTTTGTCCGAGTTTCCTTAACTGTTCTGTCTCAAATCCCCTAAGTCTTAAAAACCCACTCTGGTCCATTAAGATTGGGAACCGTTTACTCTAAGGTTATAAATTGTTAGCAAGATAAACAAGACAGCAGAACTCCTGACTTTTTCCTGTCCTCAAGAATTTACAATATCCCTCAAGACCTCACTGATATCTTTATCTCTGGGTATTCAGACATCCTGTCTCTGGGCTTTTAGGATTTATGGTTGCCCCAACTCCTGACAGAAGTTTTTCCTGGGCTTCTTACCTTTCTTTGTCTCTAGAGGGTATTTAAGAGCTTAAGATACTCCCATTCAGTTGCTGGATTTTTTGAGATGACAGTCTCCTCCAGCCCTGGGACCAACATGGTTTCCTTGGTCCCAAAACATTTTTATCTCTATCTGACTGGATAATTTGAGAGGAGAGTCCTGTCCAGTCAATTATACTCTCCAATTAATAAAATATTGAAAACTCTCTAATCTCTCTCCTGCCTCAGTTTCTCCGGCATTACACTCCTAGAACATGTTTAACTTCACCCAATATTAACCAGGAAGTGAGTAGTAAAACCTACATTTGAATCTTGGATCTCAGACTTTCAATCCAGCATTGTTTTTTTGCTGTACCTCCAAAGAAAATACATGAAAATGCAGCCTTGAAATTTAGATTCTGGATCAAAAAGCTTAGGAGGAAGGGCTAAAACTCTGTTCTGTCTAAAAAATACATCTGTTTCTTTTCAACTTTCAGGAATGGCACATAGAAAAAGTAAAAGCAATTGCAATCTTGGTTGCCCTGACAGCAACGAATTCCACATTTGTCCAGTTATTGTTCCAATGAAAAACTCTACCTTTGTAATTTTAACTTTTAAATCATTTTTGAGAGCAAGGACAGAACTGCCTACTTCTCCAAGAATATTAAAAATGAAGTCTACTATCTGTAGAATTACCAACATCATGTCTTCTCTGTTGCACCAACCGTTTGATAAGTGAAATTTGCAGAAAGAAAAAGTTAAGTACACCTGCTTCCCCTTTTTATGTTTTCCTACTTGGGTTGTATTAGAACATATATGTGTATATGTCTGTATGTGTATACACATATATATGTACATACATATGTTTTATGTGTATATATAATTTGGAGTATAATATTTTGGTTGTAAATCTTGAATATTCACATACTTTGAAAAATGCTGCATTAATTCCATCTTTAAAACTCAAGTTAAAAACTTACTTATTCCTCTGGAAAACTTTATGTTATTAAACTCACCCAAATCTAATGGATCTTTTACCTTAAGATATCTCAAAACCTATAAAAATAATAAATGTTATATTTTTTGAACTTATCCCTGTATTTGCTTTGTAAATAGTTTTCTATTTCTGTTTGTTGTGTGTCTAAATCTAAACAATAAACTTCTTGAGGGCATAAATCACTTCTGTTTCTTTTCTTCTAGGTTAGTGTTGCTGCTAATAGTTAATATTTATATCAATTAATACAATATCAAATGGATTCTAGGAAAAGATCTATTCATAGAATGTGTTCCTAATAGTGATGATGAAAATACAATTGTATAATTCACTTTCACATCTGCTCTTTAAGATACTGTGCTTCAAATCTTTTGCAAGAAAATGAATCAGTTGTTTTAAGAGAAAAAAATTTCTAATTTCTAAAAGTTGCTCAACAAAGCTATTCTTTTTTAGCTCTGATTTGTGTCATTGGTGACGGGGGAAGATAGGGTAGTGGAAGGGGATTAACAGTAGAAATTCTATATCAGAAAACTATAGATAATCAATCAGATTTACTCAGACCCAAGGAATAAGAGCTTCAGCATAATTCCTCAGTCATTTTTCTGGAGTTCTGTCATTGTTGGTGCTAGATTTGGAGTAGGGGGAGGGGTGGGAAGAGAGGTATTCACAGATGTTATTTTTGAATGGAGGAGAAATATTAAGAATCTGAAGGCTAGATTTTCACTTTTTCACATACTAGATAAGCAAATACAATATAACTAAGAAAAGATTTACACCCTTTTTTTTTGAAATTATAGAGAAGAAAGCATTATAAAAGCTAAAGTGAATCAAACAAGATTATAGAAGCCCAAGACTTAGAATTTTGAGATACAGAAACAGTAATGACAAGCAAATGTTAAAGCATAACAGAAAGAAAATCCAGGATTGTCAAAAACCATTGAGAAGAGAGTGAAAAATACACAATTGCCTACATGCCACATTTTTCATTTTTGTACCAATTCATATCTTAAGGTTTTTCTTTAATTGATTTCACTTGTTATAATTTTATTTAAAATAAATAATTCTCTACATTTTGCATTATATGATTTAGGAGATATGTTATTCATGATTGGAAAAAAGCATTAGTAAAACTTATAGCATCCTAAATACCACTATCTACTCAAATAGTACCAAGACTATAACTTAATTAACTTATTGCGTACATATCACATTGCTACACATACTTGTTTACTTTAAAATATTTGTTGAAACCAAAATGAAATATTTAATAAGCAGCTTCTAGAAAATTCCACTCTATTAAATGACAAGAATCATTGCTCTAAACTTAGAACCCTAACCTCAGTAAAATATCAAATTCTTGAAAACGCAGGAAAAAAACTCATTTATTGAATGATACTGACAATAATCAGAAATAGAAATTAGTCATATTGTACATTTTGATGCCTATTCTAATGGGGGATTTAGGGTTAAGGATGGGATAAGCATGTTATAGTCATCTAGATCATAGAATTTGAAGAATATTGAAAAAGGTTTCTTTCACTGCCTTTGGAGTACTTAAAATAGTTTTGTAATAGGTAAGGAAAGAGCATGATAGGGAAAACAAATCACATAATGTTACTGTCAAAACCCCTAAAGCCATAGAGGACAAGATGTGGGAGAAAAAGAGAGAAAAAAAGGATACCTTTTCAGAAGATATTAACATAAAAGTCATGGAAAAATACAATTCACACTTTCAATAGTCAGAATCTGAAATAAAACAGAATCTAGTCCAACTTCTGTGAAGTGAATTAGCAAGTGAAAAGAAATGTGCTAAATCCAGCAGATTATGAGAATCCTTTCCTCCTTCTTTCTGAATCTTCCTTTGTTTTCTTTGGTAGTTTGAAAGGCTAGGAAAGGTTTTGTTGTTGTTGTTGTTGTTTTCCCTGAAAGAGATGACTGGATAATTTGTGGGGAATAGAGTGAAAAGGATTGATAGACAAATTCAAGAAAAAACAAAAAACTGAATTGCTCAACCTCAGTTCATCCTCTTTCTCTCTTCTCCATCTCCAATTTAACAGTACACAATCTGATGTTTCCCTGATGCACAAAGACAATTATATGAACAGAGACCAGAGAAAGCATTTATTTTAAACTGTAAAGTTTACAGAATTATTCATAGATTTTTTTTAAAAAGGTCTCATTAGCAGATGATAAACATTTAGAGAGAGATAATGAAAATACTAAAAATGCCTTCTTTAACACACAAAACAATTATTAAAAATTAATCATACTATAGGGCATTGGTTTTCAAACTTTATGAAGTAAATGAGATTTTTTTATAGAAAAAAATGTGTACTCCATGCATATATTTTCCCTAAAACATACACTGTAAATAATATCTTAGCTTTTATTTTATTCAAAACAAATCAAGAAGAATTATTAATATACATTTTTCCTAATAATAGGAATAATTAGGAGTGGCATTATTACATTGCAAATATTTTATCAGTGAAAAATATCTGAATGTTTCTTTTTTTACTCTAAAAATTTACTCTAAAAAGAAATATTCAGGTATTTTTCACTGATAAAATATTTGCAATGTAATCATTTAAAAGAAAGTCATAAAACCATTATTAGTATGATAATTAATTTGGATTTGGTATAGCTTCTCAAATTGTGATGTAATTCATGATAATGCCACTCCTAATTTTTTTCAACCACTAATCAAGACTAATAATTTGTCTTTATAACAACTATCACAACAAAATCCCATTTTACATGAATAAGAAATTAAAATACTAGGAAAAATGTTTCACTTTCATCAATCAAAATGTTCTTTATTTACCATAACCAAAATAAAATAACACTGTTTGCTTCAAATATTTATTTAAATATACTACCACAAGGTAAACCTATTAACCATTCTTGTTCTAATGGAATAATAATAAATGCATCTGATTTGTTTACAGCATATCTAGTTCTTATCTATCCTTTCTCATATTCATTTATTCAAAATAAAATAATGATTGTTATAACATTTTTCTGGATCAATCAAGCAGGTATTTATTTTCTATTTTATTTTTAAAGCGTATACTTTTTGAAATTTGGAATCATTAAATATTATTAAAGTGTTTTATAAATATTTATTTTGAAAATGTATTTATCCTTTGTGCTAAT
Organism: Sarcophilus harrisii; assembly: GCF_902635505.1. NCBI lineage: Eukaryota > Metazoa > Chordata > Mammalia > Dasyuromorphia > Dasyuridae > Sarcophilus > Sarcophilus harrisii. The sequence goes on from NC_045426.1 coordinate 462,798,559, forward strand.
TTTTTCATAAATTCAGTAACCTCATATTTTTGGATCAGAATTTGAATTTGAGGAAGTTATTTTGATTTATTTGTAATGCTCTTTTTTTTAATCCATCAAAATAACAAATTTGAGGAGAAATTTTTTTGTTATTAAATGAATTTGTTTTATGTTTATTATTATTATTATAAAGATACCATTTTTTATTTATAGTAGCTCTTTTTTGTGGTGGCTAAGAACTGGAAATTAAAAGGATGCAATTGGGGAATGGCTGTGGTATATGATTGTAATAGAATGTTATTGTGCTATAAGATTATAAGCAGAATTATTTCAGAAAAACCTGAAAAGATTTACATGGACTGATGCAAAGTGGGGTGTACAGAATCAGGAGAACGCTGTGCACAATAATAGCAGTTTTGCTTGATGGAAGAAGAATTGTGAATGATTTAATTATCCTCAACAATACAATGATCCAAGGCAATTATAAAGGAATATTAATGAAGCATATGCTCTGTCTCCAGAAAAAGAACTGATATTGCTTGAATACAGAGTAGAGTATGCTATTATTTTTCACTTTCTTTCTTTCACTTTTTTCTTTTATTAAAGTATTTTTTGTACAAAATGATGAATATGGAAATGTCTTATATGATTGCACATGTATTATTTAGATCTGATTGTTTACCATCTCAGGATGAGGAAAAGAGAGGAAAGGAAAGATAGAATTTGGAAATCTAAACTTTAAAAACATTGTTAAAAACTGTTTTAACACATAATTGGAGGAAATTATACCTGTGTGTTCTTTTTTAAGCTCAACCTTGGAAATATTTTGGCATGAGATTGTGGGATTTCTTAAATTTATTGAAATAATTTGGAAAATTAAATATAGTTTCTCAATCACATTTCTTGATATAAATGATTTAATTTAATGTTTCCTCAAGAAATTTAGACATATACAGAGCTAAATAATCATTTATAATCAACAATAAAAGACTGGGGAGAAGGTTAGAAAGGAACAGAAAATTTTTTTTAAAATAAGAAAAATACCAATTCAACATACTGAAATGCATAGAATGCAGCTAACAAAACCTTCAGAGGCAAATAGATATCTTTGAACATATATATTAATAAAATAAAAAGAGAATACCAATGAATAGTATACTTGAATATGTATGTTCACTATGCTGTGGCAAATTCATTTTTTAAATCATAAGGCACTATATAATTATGTTATTATTTAAAAAAATTGTTTTTAAAAACCAATAAGATCAAGAAATCAATAACCAGTTTGTTTTTCTAAGACAGAGATGGTAACATTATAATCAAAACCAAATATGAAAGAGGAGTAACCAGAAAAAAAAAACAATTCTTAAACATAATAACATATTATTATATTTCAGCAAAACTAAACATCTCACTAAAATGGGTTAATATCTGCAAAAAAAATGTAAAATAGCTAAGTTGGGGAGACCAGAAATCAGAAATCTACAAAAACTTGATTTAAGGAAATTGAATAAGCATAAATAAACTGCTACAGAAACAAATCACCAGTAACAGAGAGATTCTCAAGTAAATATTTTCTAGCCCCTTTAAGAACAAATAACCCATATGCTATATAAGCTTTTCAAAAATAGAAAAAGAAGACATTCTGCCTAATTCTTTGAACCCCAAAATTATTGTCTTGACACCAAAGTCATGAAAGGTGAACTTTTTTTTTCCAGCCATATACTAAAAGCAAGCTTAGATACTGTTCAATTTTCTGTCTTGTGCAGTAACTTTAAATAGCTAAGAATTCTGTAACTTTAAAAATTGTCTCTGAAAACATTCTTTTGAGGAAGCTCTTAGGCAAGGCTGTTAAAACTCGTTGCCAGAAGCAATGATATTTGAGGAAGATTAAGCTAAATAGATAAGTGGTGACTGTTCTGTACCTAGAAAGAGAAAAAGAAAAGGATGCTACCCAGTTCTATGATTGGAAGAATTTAGACATAAGGTTTTATGTTTCCTGCATATGGTGAGATGCTTCTACCCTTTTGATCCAAAAAGACTTAGAAAGTAACCTCTAGAATGATGTGAACTCTTCCCCAAATGTCTAAGAAAGACCAAGAAGCAGCTACAATTCCCATTCTTAGACATGGGGACTAATCAGTCTGTCAAAAACAAACAAACAAAACCTACTCTTTATATTACAATACTGGGGTTAGCACTGCCAAAACAAAGAGAGACAAATATTCAGATCCTTCCCTCAAAGAACTCACATCCTAATAAGGGAGTGTCATGAAAATAATTAGGTACATACAAGAAATATGCACTGAAAATTAAGATTAAATAATTTAAAGAGGAAGAAGATGAATGAAAAAGATTTCATGCAACAGGTTGAATGAGAGTCAAAAAAGTCAGACATTGGAATCTTGTGTGGGGTGGGGGAGAATAAAAATTTCATGGTGGCTGGAACAGAGAGTAAAAAAGCACAAGAAAATTAGAGGTAAGAACAGCTGAGGTTGTGAAAGTCTCTAAGAGCCAAACAGAGGGTTCATTTGATCATGGAAGTAATAGGGGACCTTTGAAATTTGTTCAATATGGAGACACCAATCAGATCTGAGCTTTTTCAGAAAAATCACTATCACTTAAGTAGAGAATGGATTGGATTGGGGAAGACTTCAGGAGGAGTAATCAGTAAAAAGATTGTTGCATCTGCATCTAGAGAGAGAACTATAGAGATTGGATATGGATCGAGGCATAGTTTTCACTTTTTTTGTTTATTCTTTTCTTTATCTTGCTTTCCCCCCCACCTTTGGCCTGATTTTTCATGTACAACATGACAAATATGGAAATATGTTTAAAAGGACTGCACATATTTAACCAATATCAGATAGCTTTTTGTCTTGGGAAGGGAGGAAGGATGTAGAAAAATTTGTAACACAAAGTTTTACAAAAATTAAAGTTGAAAGTTATTTTTACATACATTTGGAAAAATAAAATACTATTGAGAAAAAAAGACTATTGCAATAATCCAGGCAGATGATAAGGGCCAATACCAGGATGAAGCAATGTGAGTGGAAAAAAGGAGACAGATGTTGTGAAGAAAGGAGGGGATGGAGGAAGGGGATGAAAATTTGGCAATAGATTACATGTGTAGAGTGAGTATGAATTAGAGGATGACTATTTTACAAAGATTATGAGTTTGAATATGTAGGACTATATATTCTAACTGCATATTTACATTAGGCTGGAATAAATAAACATATTTTACATTAATATAAGTTCAAATAATTTGAATCTGAATTCATGTGAGTAGTCAGGGCATTTAATGTTCACAATGATTGGGACCTTCTTGTTTTTTGTCCTTCTTTCTGAAAAAGGAATGTGACATCAGGGAGGTGATACCATGACATGGACTTAAATTGTTATTTAAGTGAGGGAGGGCTGTCCAACATACCCTATCTCACTTTCCCCTTCAGAGACATTTGGGTCCGGTGGCCAGATATAAATCAGGTTGACTGAAGATGGTCCTAGATTCAGTGGGAGACTTTGGCCTTTTTAAACTAAGGTCTTTGAAAGATCTCAGTTGAATTAAGATCACACCCATTCATTAAGTAAAGCTAGGTGAAAATTGAGGCAAAGAATGTTCTCTTTTCCTTAGTCAAAAAATATAAATAAAAATCTAAATAAATAAATCTGGAAGGGGAAGACCCTCAGAGTTTCTGGCCAAAACAGAAATGACTACTATTTACGTTCACTTACTTATCTTTACATGGTGTAGTTTTCAGTTCCTTCACCATCCTACTCACACTCTTCTGCATGCAATATAAATTTTAAGTATCCTTCCTAAATGTGACACCACAAGTGAGCACAATTCTTCAGATATCCCTTGATCAGAGTAGAGTACATCCAATAGCTCTATCACATCCTTTGTTATGGGAGGTATACCTTTCAATGTAGCTCAATACAACAGTTTGTTTGTCTTGGTCACTATATTATACTGTTAAATCATATTCAAATGAATACTGTTATTTATTTGAACTATTTCAAGTATACCACATGAATCACAGGTTTATCCAAAGTTGCAATTTTTTCTTTAGTAAAAGTCTATCTCATTTCAAGAATTAACTGAAAAAGCAAAATTACAAGGTGTTCAATCAAAATGTTTTCATAGGGTCTTTATCTGGTATTTAGTAATGATGACAGCATAATGTCAACTATACTTAAAAATAATAAAATATATCTAGTTTCAAAGAGAGCCTATTAAATGGACCAACTTCAATTAGTAATTCATGCTTACTTCAGGCTTCTTCAGAATTCAAAAATTTAGTAATTTCCATAATTCTTCTTCACTTACAATTTTTAAATGGAATTTATTTAGACTGTTAAAGATTACTTAAAGAACTATTGCTCAGTAGATACATGGTCAAAGGACAATAATAAACAGTTTGCCAGAAAAGATAGCAGATAGTCAAGAACTATTTTCCTTAAATTTCCAAATCATTAATACAAAAAAAAACTAAAACAACCTTTACCTGTAAAGTTTAAAAAAAAATTATAAATAATGGAACTTCTCGAGTGTTAGAGAAGCTGATGAAAGTAAGCAAGAGATTACTGGAGATATGAATACATTCAACTATTCTAGAATACAAATATGAAATTTTGCAAGAAAAGTCACTAACTTATTAATGCCAGTGGATGCAGTAATCCCCATATTGAATATATGCCATTAAGATTTTTATGCCACGGCTTTTTTTTTTAATTTAAAAAAAGTTACTATATAAGTCAGAACAAAGATGGTAGGGAAAACCAGAAGCAAAATAAGTCTATCAATTAGAAAATGACTTAAACAAAAAGTGTCATATGTTGAAATTAAATACTATTGCACCATAAGAAACTACAAAGTATTTGTATGAACTGAAATAGATTGAAATACAGGGAACCAATATATATACATATATATAGTACATAGCTATTATGATCACTTAAACTGAAAATCAACCACTCATAATAATGGCCAATCTTGGCACCAAAAAAGACATGCAAAACAAACTTCATGCCTCTAAATAGAAAGATGGGGAACTATACATGAAAGATTTTTTAATCTACTAAGCAATTATTAGATTAAAAAAATTATTTTTAAATCTACTAAGCAATTATTAAATGTTAAATTCATACTATCTTCTGGGTATATAAGTACCAAAATAAAAATAGACTTTGCCCATAATAAACCTGCATACTATTGAGAGAGACAATACTCCTAAAATATCTGTATTTAACACAAGGCATTTTATTTTGGAAAGTCACAAGATTGTAAATGAAGTAAGTGACATATACCTTTCAATAACAATGACAGTATTATTTTGATGCTAGTTCCAAAACTAGAAAGCAGAGGGCAGAAGGATAAGCACATGGTAACAACATGGCTGGTAAGATCATGATCAGGAAGTAAAATGAGAAATACCAAGTGCTTAGACATAAGGGCACATGGCACTTAGCAAACAGAATGTTACTGGTGCATTTGAGGCCTATGGCAGGGGTTCTGAAATTCAAAAGGCTAATTGTTTGGGTGTATGATTTCTTCTTACATATGTTAACAAAAACAGTCAGTTATTCAATTGGTTTTACTTGAATGTTTTTCTTTGTTTTAAGAACATGTTCAATGTAAGGTGGGAATTAGGAAATGATTATGTTTGAAAAACAAATGTTCACAATAACCAAAATCTTAGGAGGAATTTCCTCTAATACAACACTTTTATACCTGCTTACTCTGTGTTAATATTATTTAAAACATCCAATAAATTCATTATAAGAGGCTCCACTCAATATGTACTTTCACTAACCTTTGACACTACAAGGTTGGTTGGTTGTTTTCCTTCATTGTTGAAGAGAACAAAAGAACATTAATATAGTAGTGTTAAGGTACAGTGTTTCCAACAGTAGCCGATCATTCCAGTACAAAGTCAGAAGGCTCTACTACATGTCAGACACAAGTAATCCATGACAAGGACATGACATTGAAACACAAAATCACATTCAATCATCCTTTGCTCTATCATGTATATATTTCTTCTTGCATATTTCTTTGATAACATTCTTTCCTCTGCTTTTTCCTTCATGATTCTTTACTTATAACTTATCTCCCATTATAAAAACACCTGATTATCATTTGTTTGATCCTCAGTTTAAATTCTTCATATTGTAGTTTTACATGATTTGCAACCAATATGTTTAGATATATTTGTTGTGCATGCCTATTCCCCCTTTTCCTTTAAAGACACCGATTACCCATTCTCTACTCAACTGCCAGAATAATTTTCCTAAAGTTTAAATCTGACCACATGATTTGACAAACTCCAATAACCCCATAGTGCATCTAGGAGAAGATATAATTGCCTTTGTTTGGCATTTTAAGCCTATCACAATAGGGACCTCAGCAAACTTTCTGGTCTATCATAAAGCATTGCCCTCTCACATTACATATTTCAGTAAAACAATATTCCATTGGCCATTCCCTTGCCTTTGCACTGGTTATTTCCAGACCAAGTATTCATTCCTTTGTAATCTTCATCTCTAAAATTTTCTAATTTCTTTTAAGACCAAGCTCAAATACAATCTTCTACTTACAGCTCTTCCTGGTCCTTCTTACTGCCAGTGCCTCCTCCCATTATTTTGCATCAAATTTTCTATATATTTTATATTATATCTCTACCAAGCTATCTATCATAGGTCTATCATTTATTCTATATATATATATATATATATATATATATATATATATATCATCAATCTATTATAAATTACTAATCATTATCCTTCATAGAATGTATACTTTATAAAGGTTGGAATCAGCCCAACACCTGATGTGTACATAAGTGATTATTGACATGAAAATATGTGTATTTAAGTCTTATCAAAAACTTCATAGAATTTCTCTGCTTTTTCACCCTCTGACACAGCTATTAGCATATAAACTGCAATGATTTTGAAATGGTCTTTTTGCAAATACTTGTGAACACTTAGGGGACACTTGCCAAGTCATTATACATGAATTTCTCATTGATATTTCAAACTGCTAAGCTAATGTTTACAAAGTACATGCAAGACTTTTTGCACTGTTTCTCTCTTTTCTGTCATCCTGCTATCATCACTTCAAATATAGAAATAATCCATACAAGATTTCTTTCTTTCATGGGTAGCCATAGGCTAGAATCCATCAGGAAGTGTATTAATTGATAAGCAGTTTTGTATTTGGCTAGACAAGTCTTTAAAAGCAGATACTAATTACACCTACAACTACATTCAAAAGTTTCCAAAGGTGATTAAATAGATCAAGTTCATAATCCACTCCATAGTCTTCTTAAACCCAGAGCCACTTTCATCCCATGAGACATTATCTGATATATGAACGTATTAAAAAAAAAAAAGCAAACGATATCAATTAAAATTGTAAAAGTTGAACATATTTGTTTCATTTCATCTCTTTAATATACTTGAATTGTCATTATCATATACTATATTTTACAATAAATATAGAATCCTGTGACAATAATGTAATCAATAGACTTTTAAGCAATTACAAATGGTATATTGCTTTAAACATGTACCCTTTAATAAGTGCTAACAAACCTCTTTGAATTTCCAATGGTATTTTCAAAATATGGGTTTGGCTTTGGGATTTTTTTTTTTTGCTTTTTTTGTCAAATAAAATATTCAGTTCATTAAAAGCTATCCATCATTCTTCTATCCTGGACCTTGAGTTTTAGTTGGGTTTTTTCCCCAATCATATCATATATTTTTGCTTCATGTATATTCAATTTTTATTTCTTCTCCTTAGTGTCACATATTTTTTCACCATTAATGTTCCTTAAACTAAAATTTAAGAGCTTTCCACATACTTGTCTGTGAGTTTACTGAACCCAGGTGGCTGAATATAAATATTTTTTCTGTCTTTTTTTTTTTTCTAAATGTTCATCTCAGTCAGCCAAACCCAAGTTATATAGATGTGCTACTAAAACTCCTTTGGGGACTCCTAGAAGCACTAACATGATTCTATAAGAAAAATGTAAAGGTTCATTTCTAGTTAATTTTGTCTACCTAAATCCAGACACTGTAAGTTTATTTTCTAGAATATGAATTGGAAGGGGCTTCAATGGCCCAACATATACTACAAAAAGAATCTCTACTAGAACATGCCTCTCAATGGTTATTTAACTAGAAGATCTCCAATAAAAGGAACTCACTGCCTCTTGAAGCGTTATTCCACTTTTTGACAGTTCCAAGTATTGGGAAATATTTCCTGATATTAAACCTGAACTTACCTCTTTGTGGTAGAATAACTTGCTACCCAACAACTCCCTTTCCCCCCACCCATCCACCCACTCAAGGCCAACCAAAACAAAGATAATTTCCCTCTTATACATAACAACTTGGCTAACATAACAGAAAAAAGAAATGACAAATATTAAAGGGGATATGGGAAAATAGAGTCACTAATACATTGTTGATGGTGTTGTGAACAGATCTAAACATTATGGAGAACAATTTGAAACTATGCTCAAAGGGCTATTAAATTGTCAATATCCTTTGACCCACGGCTAGGTCTGCATTCCAAAGAGATCAAGAAAGAGAGGTGGGGTCCTATCCCACCATTTTCTCTAGCCTTTATTTACCAAGCACTCTATTCCAGTAAAATTGATGGGTGGTCCACTGTCTATTATTTCTGTACTTGACAATCCTAGGGTATGGACTAGTCCCACTTTTTTTTGTTTTTAGAACATAGGTGGTCATAACCTCCCTGACTTCTCAAGGAGGTAAAATATATTGAAAAAATATATTTATTACCGCTCTTTTTGTGGTAAGAAAGAATTGGGATGAGAGAATACCCTTCATCTAGGGAATCACTGAAAAAAAGTCATGGTATATGATTGCAAAGAACACTGTTGTGCTATAAGAAATGACAGGAAGGATATTTTCAGAAAAATCTGGGAAGACATGAATTGATGTAAAGCGAAGTGAGTGTAACTAGGATAACATTTTACATAACAGCAATATTGTAATATTGTAACATTGTAACGATATTTAGCTATTCTGATCAATTTGATGATCCAAGATAGTTTTGAAGAACTCATGAAAAATGCTATCCTCCTTCAAAGAGAAAACTAAGGAATTCTGAATAAAATTGAAGTATAATTTTATTTTTACTCTTTTTAATGTTTTGCATTTTTGTTGTCTTTTTTTGTAAAATAACTAATGTAGAAATATGAAATGACTAATATAGAAATGTCTTGAGTTCTTTTATAATTAGCTGAAAGTCTGTTCCTGTTGGAAGCTATAGAAGCAGTTACACAGATGCCAGCTTTTTGTTATTTTTTGTTGTTATTGTTCTCCGCACTGGTTTCATGACCTTTGTTCTGGTACACAACTAAAGACCCTATGTTGTGTATTTCTCAGTTGTCTTCCACCCCTCCAGTTTTCATATGCTTCTCTCTCACACAATGCTTCCACTCCTCTAGTTTTCATATGCTTCTTTCACTCACAATGCTAACTTCAATTGAAAAATTACCTATTGTGATTATTTTTGGATTTTATTTTTTTGGATTTCCCAATCACAACTAAGGTTGGTGCTATTTCATATTCTTTGTTGGAGAAAAAATGAGGAAAAGTTGGTTTCTTCCTATCCCACCATTTTCTCTAGCCTTTATTTACCAAGCACTCTATTCCAGTAAAATTGATGGGTGGTCCACTGTCTATTATTTCTGTACTTGACAATCCTAGGGTATGGACTAGTCCCACTTTTTTTTGTTTTTAGAACATAGGTGGTCATAACCTCCCTGACTTCTCAAGGAGGTAAAACCCCTGTGATCATGCCTTCCCTGATTGCTCAAAAAAGGGGTGAAAAACCATAAAAGGAGATAATCATGCCCTCCCTGACATCTCAGGTTTTTTCTCTTTTTTCTGTCTCTCTCTCCAGGTGCTCATTGGCACTCATCTGATTCCTTCTCCATCTGTAGAGATACAATCAAACCCTTTCTCCCAAGCAGTTAACCTATTTATTCCCTTCTATTTTACCACTTTCTAAATCTCTCCTTATCACCTGGCAATTACAGTAGAGCTGCTTGCTCTGGACACTGCCCCTGTTGGGTTAAAAAAAAAAAAAAGCCTATATTCTCTCCAATTGTAATCCCTTTCTCCCATTTGATTGCTTTTTGGCTGATTAATTATATAATCCCTTTCTCCCATCTGATTGCTTTTTGGCTGATTGATCACATCAGAGTCCTGAACTTCTAAAAATGTAACCTCGGCTGCCATCATGCCCCAACTGTCTTTTGTATGATATCCTGGGGCTGAGCCCGGCCTCTCATTTCCCTGGGTCAATCTACAAGTGTCTTATGATCTCCTCTAAAGGAACATCTTTGTGTAGTCCCAATATAATTCTTCTGCAAATCTCATTGGCATTTTCCTTAGCCAGTTGTCTTATTATTTCTGTAGCTGCATTTTCTCCAGTGGTTCTTGTGACAGCTGTTTGCAAATGTCCCACAAAATCAGCAAAAGGTTCATTGGGACCTTGCTCTATTTTTGTGAAGGCTTTCCCTCAATCTTTCCCTGGGAGGGTACCCCAAGCTTTTATTGCAGCAGTAGCAATTTGTTCTTAAATTGCTATGGGGTAATTAATTTTGCTGAATTGTCTTTATTCTGACCTTCACCTGCTAGCTGGTCAAAGGTGATTGGAGTATTAACTCCAGTTTGCTTATTGTGTTGGGCTTATATCCTACATAATTCATTATATTTAGAAAGCCACAATAAGTTTTGTCCAGGTTCTAAACATGTCCTTGCTATGGATTTCCAATCACTAGGGGTTAAGATTTCATAAGCCAAATTATCTAGTAACATCTTAACATAAGACAATGTAACCCCATAAAGAGTGTAACCCTTTTTCAAATTCTTAATTTTTCCAGATCAAAAGGAATGTATCTTCTCCTTTGTTGACCAGAAGAGTCAAGCTCTTCAATCACAGGGTATGCATTTATTTTTAAATCAGATATATCCTGTCCTTCTTTCTTAGCCTTAACCAGTGCCATTTGTAATCTTGTCGTAGGCTGCTTCATAGGTGGTGCTGATTGTGTTACTGCCTCTCCCTTTCCTCCTTCTCCCTCCACCCATGAAGGGTTAATTGAGGGAGGTAGGTCAGGGGATGGGGAATGCCCTAATGGCTTCTGCTGTGAAGTACCATACTCAGAATTGTATTTAATGCCATTCTTATCTGATTCTTCATCCTTTTTACCTAGTTTGTCTGGATTCTCCCTCTCCTGCTCTTTCTTCTTTTTCCTTATTCTATAATTTATACAAAATTTCTTAAATCCAGTTGTATTAAATTATATGTATAAAGTATTTCTTCATAAATTGAATCAGGTCCATTGTCACTATAGTATTGACATAGTTGCTCTCATATTAATTTCCACTCATTTAGATTCAATTATTTTTTCTTAGAGAACCAAGGAGAGTTGTGCTGTACTGTTTCTAAAAATTCAATGATCTGCTCCCAAGTTACAATCAAACCTTGGCTTTTCATAAGTCTCACAATGCTTTCTACACATTTTCCTTGAATTGGAAAAGAAGGCTGTTTTCTAAACATCTGTAACATTTTAGCTAAAGTACTACTTTAGCTCTCTAACAAAGAGCTTGTCTATTTGTGTACTCACCCTAATTTCTGGGTCACAGATGAAGGTTCTTAGCCCCACGTTGGGCACCAAAATGTAATATTCTCTCTAAAATGTAATGTTCTCTGTTGAGGTTTTCTTGGGGTCTCTGGGAGCAGCTTTCATTTCAGTTCGGTAATCACCACATGAGTACAGCCAGGGGTTAAAGTCCAAATCCTTTATTGTATATTTTAAAGTCCTATCATCATGCTAAACAACCATTGTCTCTATCAATTCCACTGACTTAACACCTTGTTTCAAGTTCTGGCCCATAACCGACTAGTTTTTCCATACTTTCATAAGTTAAAACCCTCTCTCTTCAAAGCTCAACTCAAATATTAATTTCTCTGATGAAGCCTTCCTTAATTCCTCATCTTAAAGTGATTCCGTCTTCTATGATTCCTTCAATACTCTCTAGTCAACCTCTCCAATGCACTAATATCACTCTATTATATTACAGTCACACTTTGACATATTTGATAACTTTCCTAGATTAGAAAATCAAAGTATCACAGCATCACAGAATTTGAAAGTTTGGAAGGAAGTTGTGAGAGCTCATGGATAAGGTACCAAGAGAAAACACAGCCCCTTAAAGGATCACTAGTCAGGGACTTTATTTTGCATGGATATGCAACTCCTCAGCCTTACAATGGTGCACAAACATATCATAGCTCAGGTGTAGTTTTGAAACATATCCCAACAGAAAGTCCAGATGCCTGTGGCTTTGTCCTTATATCTAATTATTCAGAGACTGAATGGGAGGAGGACTTTAAGAGTAGTCAAACAACTAATAATCTGGACTGCAATACCCTTTATTTATTGAGTGTTGTGATTAAGAGAGTTTGCCAAGCTTATATTTATGGATTAGGTGAAGTTTGCTAAACTGATAGTTTGCTTTGCTTGCCTAAATGTAGCTGGTCACATCAGTTACTAGGTCCACAAGAACTTCCCATTACATATTCAGGCTAATCAGTGATCAAATAAGGAGTTGCTTCTGTCAAACAAGAGTCCAAAACCGCAGGAGTTTAGTGGTAATCTAACCCAACCTATGCCCCAAAAGAATCCCTACTCAACAAATCACCACCTAGACTTTGTTTAAGACTTCCAAGGAGGGGGAATTCATTATCAATTCAGAGCTGCCTATTTAGTTACTTGGTCATGACTGACTCTTCATGACCCTATAAGGAGTTTTCTTGGCAAGGATACTAGTTTTCCAATTCCTTCTCCAGTTCCCTGTACAGATGAGGAAACTGAGGCAATGTTAAACTACTTTCCCAGAGTTGTAGAGATAATAATTGCTTAGGGCCAGATTTAAACTCAGGAAGATGAATCTTCTTAACCCCAGCTCTGTTGTTGTAGCCATTGTGCCACCTTGTTATCCATTTTGGCTAATTATTAGAAAATTTTTTCATATAGAGCCTAAATTGATGTCTTTGCCACCTTCACTTATTATTCCCATAATTACCCTCTGATCAAACACAATAAGGTTAATACTTTCTCCATATGATAGCTTTTCAAAAACTTGAACATAGATATGCTGTAATCTCATCTTCTTTTTGCTAGACTAAACATTTCTAGTTCATTCAACTAATCCTCATATGTCAGACTCAAGGCTTCAATACTTGCTACTGTTTTCTAGACATTCTCTAGCTCATCTATGTCCTTTTAAAATCATAGTCCTTAGAACTGAACCCACCATTGTAGATGAAATTTGACAAGAATAGAGTATGATGGGATTATCACTTCTAAATTTCTAGAAACTGTGTCTCTCTATTTCCTCAAGATCACATCAGCTTTCTTGGTAGTTACATCTTATTTTTGACACTTGTTAATACTTCAATTCAAAAAAACTCAGATTGTTTTTAAGAACAACAGATATGTAACCATACAACTTTAATCTGATGCTCATGAAGTTGAATTTTTTGTACCTGAATATTAGACTTTACTTTTACCCCTATTGAATTTCATGTTAGATTCAGCTTAATTCTCTAGCTTAAACACTCTAGTGTCAAAATCAAATAGAAATGAATGCCTATCTCTGGATATTAACTTAGAAAACTAGAAATTAATATTATCTATATTGTACTGTGGTTTTATTTATTTCATTAAACATTTATCAATTACATTTAATTCTCATTCAGCTACACTCTGTGCCTTTGCTAACACTTGTGGCCTTGATCCTGTGAGGAGTTTGATCTTTGCTCTAGCCTATCAAGATACTTTAAGATCTTAATTCTATCATCCTCCTCTTAACTAACCTTCCTAGGTTGTAATATCTACAAATTTTATGGACATGCTATTATTTACCTTCTAATTCACTGATAAAAATGTGAAACTGCACAGGGTCAACTCTTGATTCCTTGAGTACTTCACTGAAAACTTCTGTCACATTAATATTGAACCATTAATAACTACTTGAGTCCAGCCATGCAACCAGTTCTGAATCTGTCCAATTAGACCATCATCTAATTTATCAGTTCTCAAAATGTGGTCTGGGGATACCTAAAGGTTCCAAAAGCCTTTCAGGGATCACACAAGATCAATTTTTTTTCATAATGATACCAAGACATTTAAATTTCTTATATGACAAATATCAATACACATATGTACATATTTACATGTATATGTTATATATAATAAGTATACATATACTATGTCATCTACATAAGCAAAAGTCTTGGAGTGCCTCAATCATTTTTTTATCCACCTGCATTTCTTAAAATGTTTACAATTCCTGAGACCAAAAAGTTTGAGAGTCATTGATCTAACATATATTATTCCATTTTTCAGCAAAAATGTTACTCTATCTTTTTTTTGTAAAATCTATCTTACAAGGATTCCCTTCATCCACTATGTTAATAATTTTATAAAAAAAAGTTAGTTTATTGATCAATTCTTGATGAAATTATACTTATTCTTTATAATTAACTTTTCTAGAAGTTCTCCATCTTTTTATGAAATTAAATAATCATAAACTCTTTAAAAGTAAAGACAATGTATTTTGTTTCATAGACAATAAGAACTAAAAGTAACCTTAGAGATCATTTACCTAATACAGAATCATTATTTTAATGATGGTAATAATTTGGTTGTTCACCATTGTATCTCCATAACTTAGCATAGTGCATTGGGTAAAATGGGTCCTTAGTTAATATTTATTGGATGTCTGAATTATGCAAACTTTCATTAATCTCCAAAATTTAAATCCAAATCCCTTTTAAACTTTCCTTAGAGGTCAATCTTTGAAAACATTTGTTTGTTTTTTCCCTTCTCTAATCAAAGAGAACCACAAAGACTTACAATTCTTGTTTATTTCTAGAATGAAAGATCTGATTAGTTTCTTTGGTATAAATGGCATTCATCCTTTAACAATATTCTTTTTGAATAATAATTAAAATTTAAGTATATACGTTTAACTTTCAAAAAAACTGGAAGTCAATATTTTACTTAGACCTGGAGCCTATTCTTTAATCAGCTTTCACAAAGGACTTGGGGTTATGCAGCTCCATTTTCTTAGAATGCACATTTTGTATGCCATGACCTGCATTACCATTTGATTGTGACAAACAGAGGTTTTTAAGTAAAGTAAACTTTATTTCAACATTTATGTCTTCCCCCTTTCTTCCTATTACTTAATACTCACAAGATGTCTGAGACCAATAACTTTAAATTTTAAATTTAGGTTTTAGCTACTCTTCATTGTATTAATCACTCATTTGAAGTACTTTAACAAGTAGGAAAGTAAATCAGCATTAAGTGGAATAAGCTGAAAACTTGGTTCAAAAGTAATAGAAACCGGAATGTAATTTTGAGGAAAATTGGTACAATATGAAACCTGTTGATTATCAAGGGAATAGTATTAAAAGGGAAAGAAAACAGTATTTGAAATAATGGGGGAAAGGATTGTAAATCTATTTTTGTGTGTGTTTGTATACATGTATTATTAAAAATAGATATACTGTGCATTCAGGAAACCTAATAGTGCAGTATAGTCAAGAAAAGAAGTTATTGCTACTTTTTACTTTGGTTTTCCTTAATATATTTAAATTTATAATGCTTACTTCTAAAAAAAAATCAAAGAAATAACAACTAAGAAACTAAATTTGAAAATAACTAAAGAATTGCCAATGTCAAAGCACGTAACTTTTCTACTCTCCCTCCAAATCATCATGAGATTGCCCACAGCATAAAGAATAAATAAGGTATCCTAGTACAACCAAAATTACAGGTTCATAGGATTTCAAGTTGAAAGAAATATTAGAGGTTACCTAGTACCAGAGCCCAAAACAGGGCAGAATAATTGTGACTTTACCCAAAGGTGCTAAATTTAGATAGCAATAGTATGTCCTTTAGTAGTGCAATAACAATAAAGTTTCACAACTAATCAGCAAGAATAATTCAATATAAAACACATGTAGTGTAGCATATAGTGTGCTACCTCTTCCCTCAGTAATCTTTGAATCACTCTTATCATGGTCTCCCATTCAGTAGCCTCATATCAGTACTTCAGAGTCCCTATCTTCCCATCATTGAAGAGTGTGACCCAATTTCAGATAAAGGCATTTTTTTCATTTTTTTTCATGCAACTTGCCCAAGAACAGTTTATAACATCTGCCCAGGACACAAAAATTTATAAATATAATTTTTCCTAATACAACCTTATTCAAATAAAATAATTTGACCATAGTACAGATGTTAAGTACTGGAATCAAAATAAAAATTTGAACCAAGAAATCTCCTGAATTAAATTTATTATTATTGTTTATTCCTCATTCCTTAGTACTATCTTGTCCCATTCTCTAGAGCAGGAGTGGAGAACCATTTTTCTTCTAAAGTCCATTTGGATATTTATAACATAATTTGCAAGCCATGGAAAATTATCTGCTTAAAAATTCAAGCAGTGGGAAATTGTTGTATCTAGTTTTCAGCTCATCACTACTTACCAATGCTTTGACAGAGCCAGATCAAATGATTTCACCCCACTCCTACTCTAGGGAGAGATATAACTAATCAGTCATGTTTTAAAATAATTCCAATTTCTAGACAGATCCTATTTCACAAAGAAGTCTTTATCTGTTTCCATATATACAATATAATACATGGCCTCAATGTTCATACTTTATAATAGTAAAACATCATAAGGAATAAATGCATATTTTATCCTTATGGTAAATTACCAAAGAATTATAAATGAAACATCTTTAAATCTGCATCTGATTTGAAACAAGTGGTTCATTTTTTAGCCAAAAAATTATTATTCATTAATGCTCTCTGTCCAGGAAGAATAAGAGTTGGAAGTTCTCAGAATTATGGTGTGGGAAGGGCAGACTCTGCTGCTATGTGATTAATTTCCTATTTATTCCAAAACATTTGAAAGAAAACTATTACACAGAATAAGCATGATGAACCACACTGAGAATTCTTCCAAGAACCTGAGCTTTTCTAATTAACTTTTTGGACATTTTGCCAACCATTAAAAAAAAGTCAAAAAAGGTTTGTATAAGAAAACTATTTTCTTTATAATTCAATTTTTCTAACTTTGATTTTTTTTCCTGAACTCTCATTCCCTCTTTGAATATTTGCCTCTGGTGATTATTCATTTATTGTTAGCACCTAATATACAGTAAATTACAAACCATTCTCTTACACCCAAACAATTGGATTATTTTTAACTAATGTCCTGAGAGACAAAGTCATCTTTCAAACTGTGTTTCAAAATGTGCATTCCTTTTTTTGTGTATATTAAAACAAACCAGAGCAAGCTTCACAATCCTGTTTGATCTGGGTTTGTGGTTCTTCTTTAAAATTGAAGACTACATAACCTTGAAGAATTGGTTTGCTTCATGGATAATAATTAATCAAAAGCATAGAGGCAAATTATGATAAAGATAGTTTATGTGGCTACCAAGACTTCATTGACAGTGGAGTGGATAAAAATCAGAGAATGTTAGTGACTAGAAGACCCATAGAGAAACCATCAGAGAAACTAGGAAGTTTCCAGAAATTAGTGATAGGAGAAAAAGATAAATTGGGTCACAAATCAAGGAATAAGCAAAGGTTTGTGCAGACAGGTCATCGGTGTTAGGTAAGTCCAGGACAGAGAAGCTGGTGCATACTGTTGTTCACAAAAACAAACCCAAAAATCTGAAATAATTTTAGAAAAGAATTTATTAGATCATTTAGTAGAGGAGAACAAGCAAAGCTCCCTCTCATCCAGGCTCTGGAAGGTTGACATGGTATGATTTAAATGTAGAAATCCACACATGAAACACAGCAAGGTAGATTGAAATGGATATTATTAAATATAAACATTAATTAAAATTTGGGCAAAGACAAAATACAAAGGACCTTTGAGTAGGCTAAAAATAAGACCTAAACATGAGGTCCTAAAACAACATTCTTTGGGTAGATTCAGGACCTGGGAAAACCCAAAATTCCTTGTAATAATCTTTAACATTCCTGAATATTTGCTGAAGTCATAGAGAAATTCTAGGTGCAAGTAATCTCTACTTTGATAAAAAGCATAAAAAACTTTCATTAATTACAATTAATAAAAATATAAGTTTTCTAAGTAACATAACAAACCATTTTCTACAGAAAAAAATACAAATCAAGGGAGTCAGATGACAAGCAATAAAAGTTTTGGCTAGCATAAAGATGATACTATATACATAGCACACCTTTTTAGAACCTGAATTTTTGTAACAAAAATCCCCAACTTGTCATTTTATATTTATATAAATGGGAGCTATTATAGGATAAATGAGAAATACTTTATCCTCTAGAAAAGTACTTCTGGCTGGAGGGTCACATAGGTAAAATAACAGAAAGATGATTGACAGCTCCACTAACAATTTGGAACCTCCAAGGGATCATAAGCAGTTAAGGGAAAGCCAAAAATTCAATTGGAAAAAGTCAATGAAGAGGTTATTTAGGTAGAAGAAGAAATGATGAAAATAGAATCAGCAATTTTGGGTTCAGGTGAATTTACAAGTGTGATAATCAAAAAATTATTTTAATGTGATAAAATTCATTATCATATAAATTACTTTTTTTTAATTCATTTGATAAAGGTTTAATAAATATCTATTCTGAGCAGTACACTGTGCTAAGCTCCAGGTTAGATACGAAGTTTATTATAGACTTGATCCCTTCTCTCAAATACATAGAAGAATAAAAAAATGACACAAAAACACATAAGAGTAACAAACAATAATATAAGATAAATACATTAGAAAACTTCAACTTAAGTGTAAAGAGTGTCCATTGAGAGAGGTCTTTATTGATCTCAGGGATGATGGTAGTAAATACAATTTGAGTTGGGTTCTTAAGGATTTTAATTGGTAAATAAAATGAGGGAGAGGATTCCAAGTATAGAGAGTAATATGAACAAAAGAATGGAAAAATAAAAGCAGAAGACACATTTTGGAGACAGAAAGATGACCAGGTTGGCTAAGATCTAGAATAAGTGGAATAGAACAACAGAAAAGAAATGATGAAAAAGAATAGTGGCAGATTGAGAAGACATTTGAATGTCAAACAAAAGGAAATGAAGTTATCCTCATGAGCAATAGGAAATAAGTAAAGATTTTTGAGCAGAGAGATGATATACAAGATGTATGTGTAAGAAAGTTGATTCTGGCTGTGCTGTGAGGTATGTCTTAAAAAGAAAAAAATAACAGAATCTATTAGGATACTCCAGGTAGTTAGCAAAGGCATAATATACTAGGCTGGTGGCAATGGGAATAGATAACATAGTCACTTTGGGATAAGAATTTTGGGATAAGAACTTTTGGGATAAGAAGTCACTATTTGACAAAAACTGCTGGGAAAATTAGAAACTAGTATGGCAGAAACTAGACAATGACCCACACCTAACATCATATATCAAGATAAGATTAAAATGGATTTCTGATTTAGACAAAAAAAAAAAAGTGGTATTATAAGCAAATTAGAAGAACATAGTATAATTTTCCTTTAAGATCTGTGAAGTAAGGAATTTGTGGCTAAAGAACTATAGTTCATTATTGAACACAAAATAGATAATTTTGATTATATTAAGTTAAAAAGTTTTTGTACAAAGAAAACTAATGCAGACAAGATTAGAAGGGAAGCAATAAACTGGGAAAACATTTTTACATTCAAGAGTTCTGATAAAGGTCTCATTTCTAAAATATATAGAGAATTGACTCAAATTTATAAGAATTCAAGGCATTCTCCAGTTGAGAAATGGTCAAAGGATATGAACAAACAGTTTTCAGATGAAGAAATTGAAACTCTCAATCACCATTGATCAGAGAAATGCAAATTAAGACAACTCTGAGATACTACTACATACCTCTTGGATTGGCTAAGATGACAGGAAAAGATAATGATGAATGTTGGAGGGGATATGGGAAAACTGGTTCACTAATACATAATTGGTGGAATTTTGAACTGATGCAACCATTATGGAGGACAATTTGGAACTATGCCAAAAGGGTTATCAAACAGTGCATACCCTTTGATCCATCAGTGTTTCTATTGGGCTTATATCCCAAAGAGATCTTAAAGAAGGAAAAGGGACCCACATGTGCAAAAATGTTTGTGGCAGTCCTTTTTGTAGTGTCTGGAAACTAGAAGCTGAGTGGATACCCATCAATTAGAGAATGGCTAAATAAGTTATGGTATATGAATGTTATGGAATAGTATTGTTCTGTAAGAAATGACTAGCAGGATAAGTTCAAAGAGGCCTGGAGAGACATGCATGAACTGATGCTAAATGAAATGAGCAAAACCAGGAGATTATTGTATATGGCAACAACAAGATTATACAATGATTAATTCTGATGGACCTGGCTCTTTTTCAACAATGAGATGATTCAGGCCATTGCCAATGATCTTGTGATGATGAGAGCCAGCTACACAGAGGACTGTGGGAACTGAGTGTGGAACAACAAAGCATTTTCACTTTTTTTGTTGTGGATTATGTGAATTTTATTTTCTCTCCTTTTTTTTTCCTTTTTGATCTAATTTTTCTTGTGCAGTAACAATTTGTATAAATATGTATACCTATATTGGATTTAGCATATATTTTTACTATGTTTAACATATATTGGATTACTTGCTATCTAGGGAGAGGAGGTGGGGGGGAAGGAGAAAACTGGAACACAAGGTTTTTCAAGGGTCAATGCTGAAAATTTATCCTTGCATATGATTTGAAAATAAAAAACTTCAAAAAATAAAAAAGAATTTATAAGCTTGAACCCATATCCAAGTCAAGGGGCAAAATTTATTATAATTGTAAGGCCAGTTGAAGCAGGTAAAATTCCAAATGAATTTAGCAAGGAATCTGAAGCAAGGGAGACACATTTATCTAGTTATATTATTGATATGCTAATTTTATGGCCTAAAGGTAGAACTGAGGAGCGGTCTTAAGAATTTGGTTATCACTGACCAGCAGATCTAGGACTATCCTAAAGTCAGAAGACTTTAGAATCATTCACAGACAATATTATCAGAACAATAGTCAGGATCACCAATATATTTTCCCTAAAATTTAAGGGAATTTATATTATTACATTCCTGGACCAGAAGTCTTTTATAATCATTGACAGAACAATAGCATTCTTATATTAGAATGGCCTCAAGATCACAGATTCAAATGCCAGATGATTTAGAATCACTGACAGTTTGTTAGAACAGAAGCACCCTAAGGTCAGGAGACCTTAAAATTATTGCTGTCTCCCCTAGAAGCTATATTTCATCACTGACTCCAAATGTGGTATTCTTTCCAGCCCCTTAGTACAATAGAAAGGTTTTTATTTTATTTTAGGATTGAAGAAACTAAGCAGGTTTCCAAGTTAATGATAAAGACACAATAAGATTCTGAATATGAATGAGGGATGATTGAAGTTTTTGAGATGACAGAAACTTAAAATGAGGATTATAGATACCTCGACTTTGATAACTGAAGGAAGGAGAGAGCAGGAAATGATGCCTAGAAATAGAGGCCATCCAATAAGAGATCACTCAGATTTCTAGTCTTCAATTTCTAAAGAAAGAAGTCATGATACATGTTATAAATGTGAAAGTATAGGGAGTAGGAATTATTGGAGGGATATGAAAAGAAGAAAAGGCTTGGAATAGGCTGCTGTTGGGAATCAAGTAGCAATTGAATAAAGGTAGAGTAGAATGACTTTAGGCAGCAGTGAGAACTTAGCTAGGGTTATATAATATTTTATTCATAGTAGTTGGGGAAGCTCAATTTTATAATTTTTTCCCAGCAATGTTAAGCAGCTCTGGAGCAGAAGCAGAGAAATTCATTAATGGAGATTAATTATAGGTCAGCAATGGTAGAAATCTGGTAAAGCAATGGATTCTAGAGAAGTAGTAGTTAGTGAAATATTAAAGAAAATAATCATGGATTCAAGTCTATGTCTGAAAGAAACAGAAACCACAGTATAGAATAAGGACTGAGAGAACAGGGATTTGTTGATGGAAAGAAGTCACAATAAGGGGAGATTTAGGATTAGTATGAATAAGAGAAGAGTAGAGGTAAAAGAGTAAAGAAAATTATTAGAGAGCCTCAAGGTTCTTTTTCTTGTAGGTGATGCTGATGAGGTCCAAACCTGAGCTTGGAGAAGGAGGAAAAGAAAGAGTGAGATGAGTGCACATGACAAGAACTCATGAACCTCAGTCATCTATGGCAAAGAATAAGAGAGTTTATTTCTGAATATCACTAAGAAAGTGTGTCTTAGTGGACAAAAGACGCTAGTACAATCAGGAGATTTTGCAAAGAGGTTTGTTGGTGGTACTTAGTTTTATGGGCAGATCCTAAAGCGTGGAACAATTGAAATTGGGCTAGAATCTTTTGGAATACACGGGAGAGTTGTTGGAATACACAGGAGCCACCTGACATTGGCTGCTGGAGATCCAACCCAGATTGGATCTCCTCATGTGAGAGGATGATACAAGGAGACTGAGAGGCAGTTGCTGTTCTCTGACTTCTCTGATTGACAGGCCATTGCATTGTCTGACCTCTCTCCTCTTCCCTCTGCCTCCAATTTATCTCATTCCCAGTCCACAACACCTGTGTCAGCAAAGGCTGCCCTGCAACTCCTTCGGATGTTATGATCCACAGCTGTGGAGGCTCTCAGAGAATTGACCTGTCCCTTAACAATTCCCCATTTTTTTGTTTTTTGCTGTTATTTCCCCCCCTCCCCCCCCATGGCTTGGTCCGCACACTGAGGAATACAAGCAGCACTCTCACTTCTGGATGGTTGTAGCAGGTGTTGATCGAGGCAAACTTTCAAAGAAAGAAGAGGAATATAGTCAGAACAGGCATTTAAGTGTCTCATCAGTCTCCTGGCTTGGCCCTTTGATGTGCTGGCCCATTTAATTACCCTGACTAAAAACATTTCACCAGGGCTCTTCTTCCTTAACTCTGGAAGGATCCTTCTCATTAACAGCCCTGATTCTTCTTGTATAATTCTTGCCCCACTTTCAGGCACTGTATGTTAGAATACACGGGAGAGCTGTTGGAATACACGGCAGCCACGTGACAGTGGCTGCTGGAGATCCAACCCAGAATGGATCTCCTCTTGTAAGAGGATGGTACAAGGAGACTGAGAGGCAGTTGATGTTCTCTGACCTCTCTGACTGAAAAGCTGTTGCGTTGTCTGACCTCTCTCCTCTTCCTCCAATTTATCTCATTCCCAGTCCGAAACCTATGTCAGCAAAGGCTGCCTTGTAACTCCTTCAGATATTATGATCCACAGTTGTGAAAACTCTGGGAGAATTGACCTGTCCCTTAACAGGAATCTTCTATTTCAATAGAGAATTTTAGAATTTGAGTGTCTGTGGACTAATCTTTACCTCTATAGAGAACTTAATCAGTAGTGAGTGTTATCAAGGGAGGTGGTGCCCTGTTTCTCAGGATTACAGAAAGAAGTTGTTTATCCTGTTTCCCTCTGGCAGGGTCCTTTCTAGAGGCCAGGATTCAAGGAGACTTTCTCCTTGATAGAGAAGGTTTCCAGGTTCCCTTCAGTTTCAGGCTTCCCTCCTTAGTGCAATTCCTGGAAATAGGAAAATTTTAACATCTAAAAGAAAGGGTGGAGGAAAAGATCACTGAAGTGGGAGTATGGAATAATTGAGGGCATAATTTTTAGAAAGGCAATTAACAGGAATATCAAGAAGTTGAAGATGATGGCAGGAATTGGAATGGAGAGGATAACCATGATTTAAATACTGAAGATGTTATTTAAGTTGGGAGGATAACTTCGACATATGTAGATGGAATTAGCAAAGATGGTCAAAGAATGATATAGTTGGATTGCATAAACAACAAAAAAAAAACTGAAAGGATCTTTAAGAATTACTGCAAAGGAAGGATATGAAAGTGATGGTGTGTCACAGAAGAAGTGACCTCTCTTGATGGAAAGTATTGAAATGGATGTCTTTCTTTTCATAGTCAGGATTTGATTAAAGTGAGGTGGTAGACATAACATTAGTTTAAAAGGTCTAGGATAGAGAGCAGATCTTTTTGCATAGTGAAACTAGTAATTGAGTAAAACAAGTAGGAATAGGTTTAGAGAGGTCTCAGCCTAATTTGAAGAAGTATTCTCATCAAAGAAGAAATTGTTCCCTTGACGTGTTAAAGAGCTGAAAAAGAAAGGCAACATGGAACAAGGAATGGAGTATTGGACTCAAAGTGAGAAAGATTAAAATCCTGCCTTATATACTTACTAGCGATCAGGTCCTGAGAAAGCCAATTAACTTCCCTGAGTCTCAGTTTCCTAATCTGCAAAATGTTGGATTTAATGACCTCTAAGTTTCCTTCTAGTTCTAAAATTTATTATCTTATGATCTATAATCTTACTGATCAGAGAACCCCACTTTGCCTTTGCTTGTCATATCTTCTGGATCTTGTCGGTGGCAAACATTGTTGACAAGTGTGTTCTCCTGTTTTATACCCTGTTTGAAATCAGAAAGTGACTAAACAAGGAATTTCAAAGAATTGCCATACATTTCAAGGAATCTTGTATATCTATTTTAAAGAATAGTCTTTAAGGCAGCATTTTGCTCTCCTGAATCAATGGCTAATTTTAGTGTCAATAATAAGCTTGGAAGGGAGTTTGTATTCTCTACATCTTTTAGTCAACTTCAAAATGGTAAAGTTGACATTTACTACCTGAATGAACTTGGGAAAGTAGCTTAATGTCTCTGTATCTCAGTTTCTTAATTTGTAAAATGAGGGGATTGTTCTAGATGGCCTTTGAGGTCTTGTCCAGCTATAATTCTCTGATCTGTTATGAAATAATTATTTACAAAAGCTTGTTATTCTCTTCTAATGCTTGTATCAGGGATACCCTGAATGCAGATTTAAATCATTCTCATTACAATTTTACATAGAAGAGAATGTAAACATATGGGTTAGTAGTTACTGATTTAAGTAACATAGTAGATAGAGCACCAGGCCTGCAGTCAAAAAGACCTGAGTTCAAATTTGGCCTAAGATATTTACTAGCTTGTTACCCTGTTTACCTCAGTTTCATCATTTGTAAACTGAGTTGGAGAAGGAAGTGAGAAAGCACTCCAGTATCTTTGCCAAGCAAACTCCAAATGTGATCATGAAGATTTAGATACAGCTGAAATGACTTTGATTAACTTTTGTTTGTCTTTTAGAACTAATTGTGATATTTTTTTTTAGTGGCTTTAGAATCTTTTCTTCCTTCAGATATTTTGAGAATTAATCCCTTCAAAGTCTCAGAATTGTGTGGATCTCTTTTAAGAGGCTCTACTGTGTTCTGAGCCTTCTCATCATCAAGCATAACATCACTGAAAAAAAGAAGCATCTGGAGGAACTCGCTAAATGAAATATATGCACACTATGCAGTGAAAAGAGTACTGAACACAGAATTAGAAAAATTAGAGTCTGATCCTAACTCTGCCATTTATCAGAAGTTGTGACCTCAGGCTGGAGAGACTTAAACCTTCCAAGACTTAGTTTCTATGTCTACAAAATGGAGAGAAAAATATGTGCATTTCCTCACTCATAATACAATGAATATAAAACAAGAAATTGTATGTGAGACACTTTGTACTATGTAAACATCAGCCATTATTTTGTTACTGGGATCATGACTTCTTTATGCATACCAAGCCAAAGATAGTTCACTGCATTGGTGGTATGTTTAACTATAGTGTGGGTCATCACTATGAGGAAAGAACAGCCCCTGGAGAACGGGACCACCAGTAACAGTAGCTTTTAAAGTAAATAGACAACAGGGAAAACTTAGACAATTACCCTTTGTTCTCTCCCTGAGCCACAAATTTGATTTCTCTGAATTAGGTTTATTACAATAAATATAAATGCACAACATGATTATTTATGGGAAGAAAATAGACAAAAGATGTTGATTTGCTGGTACCTAAAACCTCATTTTCTGAGTATCTCCCCTAGAGGCCCTTCCCATTTGTTGCTCCAGTGTATTCTCATTGTTGTTCAATGATACAAGTCTAAGCTGCTCATCAGTTCACCCCTTCCCCCATCCTTTCTTTCTCTCCCTCTCTCTTTCCATGTTAATAGTTCCCCTGAAATCCTATCACTTTGCTGGAGGATTGATGTAAGTCTCCAGCAATTAACATAATTACAAGCCTGATTATCTTCTAATTGCATTATGAGTATTTGGTTATTCACTACACAAATTAGGGGAAATTAAAGAGGAGTAAGATCCTGTGGTGTGGGCGGCATGCTTTCTAAAACAGTGATGAGCCTCTGAATGCCAGCAGATAAAGAGAAGGTGAAGACCATTTTACATTCCCGTTGGTTAACAGTTGTTACCTTTCATCTCAGTAAGTGGAAGCTTTTCTTCTTTTGTTTTCTTTGCTAATGGCAGGCACAGGTCTTAACTGAATTGTTCCTAAATTCCCCTCCCAGATACAAGGTACTTAAAATAAACTACACCAATTCCATGTTGGTTCATGTAAGTAAGATATGTGGCAAAAAGATGACAGTTGTAAGTGCATGCTGTTAGGTGCTTCAGCTTGGGAGCCAAATCACTGAAAGATATCAATAATTCATAAATATAATCATGGGATAATATTCATGTTCCTGAAGCTGTAAACAGCTGGGAGAGTTATAAGTGCTTTGATGTCTTTTTTATTCTCTGTGTGATGTCATATTGGGGAGTGGATAAAACTAGAATTTGAGGAAGAGAAGGTTGAAAAGTCAAGTGTTTTTCAAAGGTGAGTTTAAGATACATAATTCATAAAAGACAAGTCTTGACCTGAGAAAAGGTGATGTAATTCAACATGTGAGTGCCCAAGGACAAGGGTTCTTTTGCAGGGTGGAGGTGAAAGTAGAGTTGAAGTAGGATTTTACATGGAAACTAATCTAGTTTGTTTGTTTTTTTTTTCCCCTGTTTTAAAGCAACAAGTACTTTTATTTCAGGAAAACAAAATAAAGATGTAAGTCAAATAATGTTATCATCTAATCAGAATCCCACACTCCATATAACAATTCACTATCAGATAATGAACTATATTTAATGAACTTGTGTTTTGCATTTTATCCAGAACTCTTTTTACAATTTATCGAGAACATTTACTCAAAATATAAAGGGAATATTTCATAAAACTACATCACCTAGAAATGAAAAAGACTTTAGTCTCCATCCATTCGAGTCCAACCCATTCCAAATCAAGAATCCCTTCTAAAACATTCATGACAAATTATCATTCAGTTTCTACTTGAAGAACCATAGTCATTGCAAATTTGTTTCCTTCTGAAGGTGACTGTTCCCTTTGGATTAATCTAAATTGTTAAGAAGTATAATAGTAGAATATTATGAATCAAGTTGAAATCATATTTCCTTTTTTTCCCCTTTTTTCTTCCTCATGAGGCTGGGTATCCCTTTGTTGGTCAGGTGAAAGGTACAGTACTCACACACCTAATCCTACTTCTGATTAGGGTAGAAACTTTAATCTGCTCTATTTTGGACTTGGGGATGCCCTCCCCCATCCTTGGGAGTGCATCATATTATTGCCAGAGTTGGTAGGGACACCTGATTTGCTTTAACTCTACCGCAGCTCAGAACTCCTGAGTTCAAGTGATCCATCAGTCTCAGCCTCCCCAGTAACAGGGATGACACACATGGCATGATGTCATGCCAACACCAAGATTGGTGGAATTGGCTTTTGCATAACTAATAACCATTGCTTAAATTCTTTCCTCTGAGATCACAATGAACAAGTCTAATCCCTTTTTGTACAATTCAATTCTATAATAAAAACTAAAAAGTTCACCAGGGGAAAGGAAGAAAAATAAGTAGAAATGTTGCCAAAGAACTTTAGCCTTCATGAGTTTAAAGTTATAAGAGGAGGAGTGACTCCTTTCAGGACTCACTGATACTCCTAGATCCATCCTTACTTGTAATGTCCAGACTAGCTCTCTGGAGGAACTGGAGATTAGCCTTGGTCTTAGTGGAAGAGTGAAGGAGGCAGGAGGGCCACCATGAGGCTGGAGTCTTCTCTTGTGTTTCTGGTGGAGAGAGCCTTCTGTGCCTGAGACTTCCTTAAATATCTCAGTACGATTACATCACTATAACACACTGCACACCATTACATGCACCTACACATGCAACCATTACATCACCATAGAGAACCATTATCTCACACTGAGTAGGTGCTTAACTATAAGCACCATGCTGACTTAGATTCAAGTACACCTTTTCAGAGTTCTGGGCCTCTATACTTACTCCCTGCTTTAGAGCAGATATGATTTCTTCTTACCCATCTCAACAAAGGACTTTGCATAGTAGTTCACTAACTAAAATAGAGGCTTTTCATTTTGAGCTTCTTCTTCTGTCCTATTCTTCATCTCAGATTTTCTTCCTTCCATTGTTCTAGTTTCTAATGAAGAACTGACCCTTCTTTTTCCCTGTGCCTGATCAATCCCTCTCTTCTCATATAGGAAGTTACCTACTCAATCATTCTTTTTTTTCTTCCTGGTTCCACCTCTATTATCCCCAAATTATCCCCAGATATCCCCAAAAATACATCAAGATTTTTTTTTCTTTCTTTGCTTTTCTTTTTCCTTTGTGTTAACATTCCTATAGTGGCCATATTCTAAAAATACATTTCTAATTTTACCTAACTTAAAAGTCATTTACTTGACTTTGTTATTTCCTCAAATTGTCATGCTAATCTCTTCTCCCTTTCACAGGGAGAAAGAAATTACCTGCATGAGATGGCAGAGTGCCAGGCCTGGAGTCAAAAAGATTCAAATCTGACCTGAAATATTTATTACTTCTGTGACCCTGTTCAAATCATGTAACCTCTGTTTGCCTCAGTTTCCTCATTTGTAAAATGGAAATAATAATAATAGTACCAAATTTCCAATTGTATTGTGAGGATCAAACTAGATAATTATAAAGTGCTTAGTACAGTACATGGCACATAGTACTACATAAATGTTAGTTATTTATTATCATGGGGCTTTCTTTCTAGACTGAAACTGCTCTCTCTATGGTTATCAATTGATGCAGTTAGTGCTAGTGCAGAATTGAGGTGTGAGAATCCCCTTCTGGTCTGTGCAGGTTCAACATAAAAGAATTCACGAATCCAAAAAGTTTTACTGACAAAAGGAAATTTTATTGGCCCTGCAGAAGTCAGCTTTGCTAGGAGATTGACTTCCTCAGTGGCAAGGTCCTGGCAGGGAACTAAACACAGGTGTTAACACTGAGAATAGAAATGTCTTCACAGCAGGCAGGGGTCCTGACAGACACCTATGCCAAGGAAAAAGAGAAGTTCCTTGACAAGGCATGGTCCTGCTTTGAACCACTGCAAAGAAATGAGTTTCAAATTGCCCTTTAATAGGAAATCTGAGACTGAAGTTTCAAATGAATGAAATTACTGCCCTCCACACCTCAATTTCCAGTACAATGAGGTCATGTAAGTTCAAGCTAAGTAGGAGTGGTCCTGGACTAATTTTCAGCTCAATAGAGGGTGCAGCTAGTCCCACCAAGATAATAGAATGAAGCCACTTTATCTTGATTCCCTGAAGCGGGCCCCTTCAAGTTTACATAGTTTTCATCCCTCCCACTTTACTATATGATATAGACTCCCTCCTCTCCTGAACTCTTCTTCGCTAGAATATTTCTTTTTTCTTCTCCTTTATTTTTTTTTCTTTTAAGATGATCAAAATAAAACTGTATCATCCCCAATCTATTTGTTTATCTTAGTTAGTCATCTCTGTGACACTTGAAAATGCTAGGATTTTGAAGGGATATTTGTTTCTTCTTCACCAAATAGAATGTATGTACTTCAATATCCTCTAACCCCTTTCAAGTACTTAAATATATTTATCTTTATAACTTTCTCTTAACTCCTATGTTTGCATTTCAAAGCTTCTACTCAGTTCTAGTTTTTCATCAGGAATGCTTAAAAACCCTCTATTGCAATACAAATTCTTTTTCCTCTGTGGAATTATAATCAGATTTACATGGTAAATTATTCTTTATTGTAAACCTTTATTTTTATTTTTCAGAACATCATATTTTGGGAACTCTTTTCCTTTATTGTAATACATGCTGAGTCTTTTTTGAAAACCTGAAATTAATAAACACCAAAGAAAATAAGCATGTGCATATATAATGTAGAAGCACTCAAAAAAAAAAGCCACCTAGGATTATAAATGAAACTTTGACTATCATGTGCAACTTGCTTCTTCTTTTAAAAATATAATAAATATATTTTAGCTATCAAAGCTGTCCTACTTATTTGTGTTTCTTTTTTTGGCCTTTCTTTTGTTCTCATGCATTCTTTAAAAATACATCAAGAATCTTTTTTTTTTTTCTTTCTTTTCTTTTTCCTTTTTAAATAACATTCCCACAGTGACCATATTCTAAAAATATGTCTGGGACAGGTGCAGGACTCCCTTTCCTAATTAATTAATCAGAGACATCTTCAGGTACAAAGAGAAAACATTTATTTAATCCCTTCAGAGAGAGACTCAGACACACCTGGAAGCCATCCCAACTCAGCCATGTGCTCCTGGAACCTGGTCAGCTTCCGGCTTATCCAGCAGGATAAAAACAAAAGATTTGAGACTTCTCATTGGATAGACTAAAAGGTATGATGACCGCATTAGCACCCTGGATACCTTAAAATCAGCCGGAGTCAGGATAAGCAAAAGTCCTTAGTCTTTATTCTTGATCTTTAGAGGTAGGATTGAATTGGATGGAAGCAGAATCTCCCCCACCTTCTTTCTTCATCTTCCACCCAGAAGAGACCCTGGTGCATCTCACTTCACCCCCTAGTCCCTTCTACAATTCTCTGTATATACCAATTATTGAGCCAGCACAGAATAGTGGGAAGGGCCATTTTCCAAGCATATGCTTATAGAGTATTGTCCCATCGGTAATTAGCCTTAAGTGCCCAAACCAACCTCAGTGCATCAATTCAAGAGTTTCAGCCCTTTACAAAAAGGATGTAACCATCCAACAGTCAACCAATGCCTGACTCCCACAGGTCACATCACTTCCTGCAATTTCCTGTATCCTGAGGTTCAAAGTTCATTCCTCCAAAGATTATATGACCCCCAAGGGTTCCAAATCTGAGAACAGGGATCATATGACTCAATACTGAGAAATACTTCATCCAATCAGTCCCATTCAAATACATTTCTCATTCTATACATCGAGTCAATCACTTCTCTAACAGAGGCTAAGAAGCTTCTTCATTGATCTTTGCATTGATCAGCATTAAGTCTTTCAAAGTTGTTTTGCTTTACAATGTTGCTGTTAATATAAAAATTGTTTCACTGGTTCTGTTCACTTAATTTTACATTAGTTCATATAAATCTTCTCAAATCTTTCTAAAACTATGCCTCTTGTCATTTCTTACAAGATAATACTGATACATTTATATAGCATATAAATGTTTTCTAAACCTCTTCAACTTTCCTCAAACTTCCATAATTTCTTTTCCTTCAGTTTTCTTATCTGAGAACCGTACCTTACATTTTCCTGGGAAAAAAAACAAAAAACAAAAAACAAAACTCAGGCCATTAGTCCAGAGGTAACTTTTTCTCCCTTCCTCTTCATCATATAACATAAACATCCATGTTCTTTCTGCTCCTATATGCTCTTTCACCTCATTTCACATGAAAAATGGTCCTTCTACTTGCTGAGGCAAACACATTTACCTGCACAGATGATCTCATTTCATCCTGTCTTGGCTAGCAAACTGCCCCTTCTGTGATCCCCATTCTTTCACGTTTCTTCAATCTCTTCCTATCTGATTGATGTAAATTGTGTCCCCTTGATCTTTGTGGGGGGGGTAGACCTGGGTTAGAGAAACCCTAAAATCTCAACTCCTCCTGATCTTTGGGAGGGGCCCCATCCATTCCAGTTCCTAGGGGAAATTCCCATTGGATCTCCACCTACAATTCAATTAGAGATCTTGGCCTGGGGAATAGTCACCACCCTTTATTGAATTGAAAATTAGCCCTTAATCTCCCTTGCTTCAAACTATAGAAGGTTAATAAAAGACAATTCTGAACCCTAAACCTTTGCTAATTCCTAATCAGAAAGCCCACTGAGTTGTTTTTCAGTGCAAACCCATCTTTTCTAAAAGTCCTAACAGGATTTGGCCCACTAAGAAGTTGTTTCTTTTCAGTGCAAACCCATCTTTTCTAAAAATCCTAACAGGATTTGGCCCACTGAGAAATTGTTTCTTCTCAGTGTAATAAATCCATTTTTTACCACAAAACTTGCCTGCATTCAAGACTGTGAATTCTTCCCCAAAAACCTGTGACACCAGCCTGGGGATCTCTCACCCCTCATTTCTCACACCTCAACATAATGACTGCTTCCCTAACTGCTTATAAACAGAACCACAGCTACCTCATCCTCAAAAAAAACCTCACTTGATCTATCCCATCCACACTATTTCTCCATATCTCTTTGCCTTTTGTCATTGAAATCTTTGGAAAGATCATATGCAATACGTACATCCACTTTTCCTTTCATTCAGTTCTTAACTTTGTGATATGAATTCTTAACTCTTCATTCCATCAAAACTACTCTCTCCAACTACTCCAAGTGATTGCATAATTTCCAAACCCAATGACTTTTCCTCTGTTTTCAGCCATCTTGACTTCTCTGTAGCTTTTGACACTGTTAATCACCCTTTTCTTCATGATTGTAATCTTTTCTCTAGGTTTTGATACTCCGCTCTTCCTGATTCTTCTCCTACCTGTGAAACTCTTACTGCTTCTTCTTAGCCTCCTTTACTGGATCTTCAACCTTGTTAATCCTACTCATCATGAGTATTCCACAGGTCCTTATTACGGGTCATTTTCTTTTCTTCCTCCACCCTACCTCCCTTTGTGATCTCATGAGCTCCTATGGATTCAATTTTCTCCATTCTGATGATCTCAAATGTCCTTAAGCAGCACTAACTTCTCTGCTGACTTTCAATCTCACATTTCCAACTGCCTCTTAGACATGTTGAACTGTGACTATCTTATGTAAATCCTAAACTTAACATGTCCCAAATTGAAAAGATTATATTTTCCCAAAAACATTCCCCTATTTCCAAATTTCCATAGCTACTATCAAGGTCCTCCCCCCCCCCATCTTCCCATCCTTCAAGCTCATAAGCTATGAGTCAACCTCAACTATTTGGTATCTCTCACTCTTTATATCCTATCTGTGTCTGAGGCCTGTCATTCAACTATTGCAATATCTATTCACTGTTATTGCTTTTATCCCCTGATATTACTATCAATCTAGTGCAGTCCTTCACTTCCTCTGCCTCAACTATTGCAATAGCTTGTTGGTAACCCTGCCTACTTTGTCTTTCTTCATTCAATTTCCTAAAGGGCTGGCTATGTCTCTCTCTCTCTCTCTCTCTCTCTCTCTCTCTCTCTCTCTCACACACACACACACACACACACGCACACTCAATAAACCATATTGATTCCCTGTAACCTCAAGTAACAACTTACAAAAAAACTTGTTTGTCATTCAAAGCCATTTATAACCTAGTCTCACCCCTCCATTCTTTTTACACTTTATCAACACTACCACTTCAAAACTGTTTATCTCTTAGCACCAGGTATTTGGTATGACTTTTTCAGGATTGAAATGCTTTCCCTTCTCATCTTTACCTTCTGGCTTATTTAAAGTCCCAGTTAAAACTCTAAAAGCCTTTCCTAATCCCTCTTAATTCCAGAACTATTTCATTGTTAATTATATTTTATTTATCTGTGTAATGTCTGGCCAACATTCTGGAGGTTCTCTGGATGGACCTTGGTCTTATCAGGAAAGTGACCATGAGGATGGTCAAGGATAAAGTCTGGAGTATGGAGTCTGGGGTCTGGAGCCTGGGGTCTAAGCTCGAGCTCACACTCACTTACACTCTCACTGTCTCCTGTCTTTTCATTAAATTAATGAATTTAAATACCTTAGTACAATTATATCACTACAACACACTGAGCATGTGCCAACTGCAGAACCATTATATCACCACATTACCCTAAGTACTAAGTATATGTGAACTAGAGAATCATTATCTCATCAATCACACTGAGTAAATACCCTGTTGTAAGTATCCTTGTATTAAGTGTACTTTTCCAGTTCCCCAATATCTGTGGTCCTCTACATCTCCCACTTTCTTTTATTTTAGAACACAGATGATCATGCCCTCCCTGACTTTTCAGGAAGAGAGGTAGGCACCAAATGGAAACATGGAGTCAAGCCATATATTGTTAGCAGGTTTTCTCTGGGCTGAAGGATCTTACTTGAAACAGGTATACATAAATCCATCAGCATGGGAGCTATTACATAAGAACATAATAATTTAACACAGGTTAGAAGTGATGTAACAAACAACATGAATCAACATGAGGAATTATCCATGCCCATAAGTCCTAGAAAGTATATAAATAACAATCACACATATACCTCCTTCAGAAGCCAAGAAACAGTCCAAAACCAATCTATTGTCCATTACTTAATGTATTAGGGAATCCAATGATTCCTGCAAGTTTTGAAGTCCTACAACAGTCTCATCATGTGTCAGGAAATCCAATGATTCCTGCAGATTTTGAAGTCCTGCAACAGTCTGATTAACAATTTTTTGATATTCATGAGTCAAGTGTCATATTCACAGGGTTAATATCCATGCTTTCTATGTGGCACATGTAGTCTGAGATGGAACTATTTGATGTTTCTTGGGTCTTTTCCTTTGTTTCAAGGGTCTTCTAGGTCTCTCTCTGATGGGCAAGGTAAATACGGCTAATTGGTACCCATCTGATTCCTTCTCCATTTATAGAGATACAAACCCTCTCCCCCAAGCAATTAACCTATCTGGTCCCTTCTATTCACCCCTTTCTGGATCTCTCCACATCACCTGGCAATTATCTAAACATAGTGGAGCTGCTTATGCTAGACACTGCCCTTCTGGTAGGTTATAAAACCCATCTGCCAGAGCTAGTGCATCTTTATCAAAAATCAAAAAATTAATAATATAAAGAGCTAAATTTAAAAGTTCTCAAGGGTTACTTGTAGCTCCCCCTTTCTTTTGTTTTTGGAAGAGGATCTTGATGTCCCTGTTTCTCCACTCTACTATTGTTTGTCCTTGAGGATTACAAGGTATGCCAGTGGTGTATAAAATCTGATACTGTGCACAAAAGTATGCAAAATGTTTAGAAGTATATGCAAGTCCATTATCTGTTTTTATTGCTTGTGGCACACCCATGATTACAAAAGCTTGTGTAAGAAATTCAGTGATCACTGAGACTGTCTCTTTTGCTATTGGTATTGCAAAAGTAAAT
This sequence comes from Sarcophilus harrisii, assembly GCF_902635505.1. NCBI lineage: Eukaryota > Metazoa > Chordata > Mammalia > Dasyuromorphia > Dasyuridae > Sarcophilus > Sarcophilus harrisii. The sequence continues at coordinate 462,834,037 of NC_045426.1, forward strand.
CCTGAAAAGGTGTCTACCACACATGGATAAAAGACAGACAACCAAAAGATTTATAATGGGTCATATCCATTTGAGACCAAATGACATTTGGGTCTCAAACCAAGAGGGTTCTTCCCTGGAAAGAGCTTAGGAGCGTGGAAAGGAAGGCAAGCTGTACAGGTTTTTACTATGTTCTTAGCTTCCTCTTTTGTTATCCCAAATTGCAAGCATAAAACTTGAGCAGCCTGATAATATTTAGAATGAGATTCTTGGGCTGCCTGAAATAAAAGATATTGGATAACATGGTTAGAAGGCTATCTACTTTGAATTACCATCAAAAATAGCACCTGGAAATCTACTATGGGAGTGGACATGCAAGATACAATTCTTACTTGGATGCTTTCTCACTTGCTCTTGAAGTTCCTTAAAGAGCTGATATATATTAGAAGCTACAAATTTTATTTGGGCTGTGGCAATTCTTTGTACCACACCTAGTGAATAAGCCAAATCAGATATTATATTTACATCTCCTGGATAATAAGTAAGAGCTAGTTTGATTGCATACAATTCATTCTGCTGAGTGGGCTGAAAAGGAGTTCTAACTACTCTCTATATAGTTAAGTCATGAGAGTATACAGTACAAATGTTATATTTGAATGTATCTGTAAAGATGGTGGGTCCTTTAAAAAGAACTTTAGAAACCTTTTGTTCAAAAACCCATTGCCACTTATGTAATAGCTGGGTTATCTTTAAGCCCTTACCAAAGTTTCCTGTTTGTCTATTTTTGTACTCATCCTATTTCCAGGTCACAGGTACTTCTCCACTGAGTTTACGATTGAGTCATTCAAGCTGCTGAGTGTAGGTCCTTACTTCCAAAGTCTAACACCTAGGGCCCCACATCTAGTGTCCAAGTGTAGACACCAAAATGTAATGTGTGGGGCTAGCTTTCTGAAGGTTCTCTGGACAGACCTTGGTCTTAGTAAGTGAGTTACCATGAAGATGGTCAGGAATAGAGTCTAGAGTCTGGAGGCTGATGTTTGGAATCTGGAGTCTGAGCTCGAGCTCATACTCTTACTGTCTCCAGTCCTCTCAGTCCTTAAATACCTTAGTACAATTACATCACTACAGCACATAGAACATATGCCAACTACAGAACCATGACATCACCATAATACATGAAGTATATATGAACTAGAGAACCATTATCTCATCAATCACACTGAGTAAACACCCTGTTGTAAGTATCCTTGTTTCAAGTATACTTTTCCAGAGTTCCCCAAGATCTATGGTCCTTTACATATATCTTATATATGTTTTTATTTGCACATAGTTGCATGGATATTGTCTTTTCCATTAGATTGTGAGCTCTTCTAGTTTTTGGACTTTATTTTCCCTTTCTTTGCACTTTCAATGTTTAGTACCATGCCTGATACATAGTAAGGGCCTAATAAATGTTTATTGACTCACTGATTGACTGATATTGATATACCATTAATTGTTTTCTTTATGGCGGCTTATAGTAAATTTTCATTGACTTTGAAGCTCAGGATTTTAGCTATGGAATTCCTGGGAGTATTCCTCTTGAGATTTCTATCAAGAAGTGATCAGATGATTATATTTTCACTTTGACACCTCAATCTAATACATCTGGGCAATTTTAATTTATAATTTCTTGAAGTATGATATATAGGTTATTTCTTTTGCCATATTTTTCAAGTAATTTGATTCTTCAATTTTCTCTTCTCGTTCTATTTTTAGATCAGTAGTTTCTGAGGCATATGTCTTATATTCTCTTATGTTTTCTTTTTCAATCTTTTGATTTTGTTTTAATATTTCTTGTCTCATGAAGTCATAGATTTATCTCAGGGCTGTTCTAATTTTATGAATATCTTTCTTGGTCAAATTTATCACTTTTTTCTAAGCTAGTGTTTCTCCTAAAAATATTTTCTATATAACTATATAAGAATTCCTTCACTTCTATATAATCTGCTCCTTCACTTATTCCAAGTACTCCTGTAATCAGTCTTGGAGTCATTGTGTTTTTGTTTTTGTTTTTGTTTTTGTTTTTGAGGCTCTGTTTATAATTTCTATGATGTTAGTTTCTTAATATTTCTTAACGCTCAGTGTCACAGTAAGCATTTATTAAATGTTTTTGTCATTCATTCATTCAGTGTTTTCTTCTGTTCACTCATACTTTTAACCTCAGTTCCTGATTAGAGATTTTATGACAGCCTCTCTCGGATGAAGATCAGGTCCATTTTACTCCTAACCTCAATGTTTTGAATTCTTGTTGCTGATTTATACTTCCCTTACTATGTATAGTTTTAGAATAGTAATTGGCTTCATTGTCTCATATTAAAGCTCTGAGGTTGACTGTTTTTAGTCAGGGCATTAGATATTCTATAATGCCTTCTAGGAATAAACAATTAAACAAAGTTACTCAATTTAGAGTTTGGGCAACAGATAAAGTAGTGGACTTATAATCAAAAAGATATAGCTTTAAATCCTGCCAAAAGGCATATTTACTATGTCTTTTATATTTATATCAGAAATTAACAATATTTTAATTTCATTTTTTCCATCTCTAAGTAATTCTTAAGTGTTTGAAACAATATTATGAGGAATTTCTTTTCATTTTCATTAAGCCATAATTTCATCCTTTGTAGTGTTGGTTTAAGTAAAGTTATTGAGTCTGAGGTCTCTGAATGGAGTAGTGAAGTATGAGTGGGTTTGGGAAAGGGACAGAGGAAGGAGAAACAATAATGGTAAAAACCCTAATCACTAGAACAGTGGTAACAAACACATATTAATGGGTTTACTTAACTAAACATAAGCATTTCTGCTGATCATATGTTGGTCTTATGTTGACTTAGAAAGCTATATATTGATATTATCTATATTTTACTGTATTTTTATTTATGTTGTTAAAATTTTCAAGCTTATGCATTTTTGATTTCCTTCACAGGCTAATAGTACACTATTTCAAAGTCCAATTCTTTTTGTCCAGCAAAATAACTGTTTGAACATGTTTACTTGTATTTATTTTATTTTATACTTTTACATATTTAGCATGTATTGGTCAACCTACCATCTGGGGGAGGGGATGGGGGGAAGTAGGGGGAAAATTGGAACAAAAAGTTTAGCAATTGTCAATGCTGTAAAATTACCCATGCATATAACGTGTAAATAAAAAGCTATAATTTAAAAAAAAATTTTCAGGCTTATCCAGAATGTAGCTGTGTTTGGTACCTCTGATTTAAAAACAATGCAATGAGTCTTATTTCATTTCCTGTTGCTGAAGATAGGGAATATCAGTAACAACCATCTTAGTGACTACCATCTAAGGCTCTAAAATAATAATAATCCATATTTATATGTCCCATAAAGATTTATAACCTTCACAATCACACCCATGAAGTTGGCAATAGAATAATAGAATAAAAATTTAACCTCTAAAAGTCAATTAGTAAAGCTTCTCCATTCTAAAAATGGGGGAACTGAGGCCAAAGGAGACTAAGTGATTTTCTTGAATTTATACAACTAGCAAATAGCAGGGTCAAGATTCAAGCTAGGTCTTTTAACTAAACTTTGCAAGTAATATTATTTAAAAATTACCACTTTGTAATTCCATTAGCTGAGATTAAGACAGTAAAATTATTTGCCCAGAGTCACAGAGTACACAGAATTTTGTACCTAAAATTCAAATCCAATATTTCTTGATTCCAAATCCAGAGTTCTTTTCATTTTGCCATTCTTCATCTACTGACAAGATCCTAAACCACTGATTAAGATCTTGTTCTTCTCTTCCAAGCTCTAAAATTTTGTGTTCTATAATTGTTTTTTTTTTAATTGCTATGAATTACTTCAGAATTAGGACATAGAAGAGGACCTAATCTTAGTTAAGTGCATAAAGAAGCAGATGAAAGAATGAGAAACTGAATGAACCTTATTCTGAATGTGCAGGAATGGGTTTGGAGGATGACGTTCAATGTAGAATTTGCCACATTTTCAATAAAAAGTATAGCAGATATTTATATAGTGTTTTATATTGCAGAAAGATAAAATCTCAGTTTTGGAAGAGACTTTCTAATTCAAGCCATTAACAGAATAAAAATTTCTCATGTTAAAAAAAATCATCTGGAGAAGGAAATGGCAAACCATTTCCCAAGAAAATCCCAAATGGGATCACAGACAATCAGGTATGACTGAAAGCTCTGAACCACAATGAACAAAAACAGATGACTTCCATAAGGAAAATGGGAGGCAAGACCCAACTATCTGTGGTGGCCTGATAGAATCTGTCCTTCAGACAAGGGGACTTAGCTCAAGTGGGCAGTTTTGGGGGCTCCTCCTCATCAACTTATTGAGGGCTTGATGGAAGAATCTATTTCTTAACTAAAGAGAAATCTTTTCTTTTGAGAAAGCATTGGGGAAGAACATTTTTTTCTCAAGTAGATATAGTTTTGCATTCAGTTATCAATAGTGCTTGGTCTATATCAGTGTCATCCTTTAGTATAGGTAATCAAATTTCTGAGAATCCTTATGAGATAGCTAGTATGACCTAGTGCATTTGTAACCCACTTGATGTCTTGGGATTTATTTATGAAATGATACAAAGCTACATTGATTTTCTTTTCTAGAACACTGAGATTTTTAAGAAGAACAGGTCCGAGGTATGACTATAAAGTAGTGGCTAATTTTTCAGAAATAAAACCTATTTGAATGTTTCTCTCAAAAAAAAGCTTGTTCTGATTTATATATTGAACTGTCTATATTTTTAGATTTTTTAAAAATATCTGTATCAATAAAAATATTTGAAAATTATGGTAGTTGGGACCAGGATGCACCTATTATTCTCTGTATAGACCCTGGGACCTAGATGTATCAAGACCTTCTTATACATGAACTCAAACAAAAATATTGTTGAAAAAAATGAAAATTGCAAATAGGTTCTTGGCAAAAAAAAAAAATCAACAAGATCATTTTTCTGTTTGTATGAACAATACATAGTACCAAGAATAAAAAAAAAAGAATAACCTTTATATTAGTTACTCATGGGATGATGGTTATATTTTACATTGTTTAAAGGAAAAATTTCATCCTGCAGTAATTCTTAAAGTTAATTTATATGATGATGCAGAACTTTCATAAAATATTTTATACTGTCATTACTATATTTTCTCTTTATTGGTTATATAGATAACATTTCCATTGTCATTAGTCTCTTGATATTTTTTTGAATTTTAGAACATATTAGGGAAGTAAAGTTTATTATCAATTAAAATAACAGTGCTACATGAAAATATATAAACAGCAATGAATTCTAAAATATCAAGATTAGGATACTATCAATTCCTATATAAGTAAAGGGAATTGACTACACCTTTACTTTTTGCAACCATTTCAAATACAAGTTCCAGTTCAGTCACCTACTGATCACGGACAGATTATAGGCTCCAAAGTTCAGTATCATCATTCTAAAGCTGGAAGAAAGACCATATCTATTTAATTTTTACCTCCTCATTTTCTCCTTAATAAACAAAAAGCAAGGACAATTAAACAAGATGTCCAAATTCATACAAAAAGTAAGAGTCAGAAACTGATTTAAACACTAGTCTCCTAAATCTAGAACCAGTTCTTTTTCCTCTGTATAAAATTCCTCCATTATTCTCAGTGGCCTCATGTATAAAATACAGAATATATTTGCTACTCTTATCTCGTAAGTTGTTGCTGATGAATTGTAGATACAACAATACCTATAGAATGCTTTTGAAAATTACTGAAATGTATAGCATAACTTCATTTAGTTTTTCATTTTTCTTTAAAATCATTTGGTAAGGTATTTTTATTTCTTTTTTAAATTGAATGGTTTCCCCAATTACATGCAAAATTTTTAAACAAGTACTTGAAAAAAACCTTTGAGTTTCACATTCTTTTCTTCTCTGTCCTCCTCCCCTCCCCCATTGAGAAGGCAAGCAATTTGATATATGTTATACTGTGAAGTCATGCAAAACATATTTCTATGTTAGGTAAAAGAAAGCACAGATTTAAAAGAAAAAGGAAGTAAAGGAAAAGTATGCTTTTATCTGATTCAGACTCCATCAGTTCTTTCTTTGGGCATGGATAGCGTTTTTTTACCCTAAGTCTTTCAGAATTGGCCAATTCTTTGCCACCACATAAAGAGTTACAGTGAATCCTTTTGTACTTTTGATCTCTTTGGGACACAGATCTAAAAGTGGTATCTTTTGGTCAAAGAGCACGATTTTATAGCAATATGACTTACGAAAATGTTTCGCACTTCATGTGGATGTTCTTAATGAGGGAGGAGGTATGACAATGGAGGAAGGAGAAGAATTAAAATTCAAAATTTTGAAAACAAATGTTTAAAAATGGTTTTACCTGTAACTGGGGAAAACACAAATATTAAATAAATAAATAGAAATATTTCTAAACTCAACTGAACATTGAGTTTCAATTGAATTGAATTGTTTCAATATATATTGAATATATATATATATATATATATATATATATATATATATTTCACTCTGAGCTACTTCTAAGGTTTGTAAAGTTTACATGCTCCCTCTCACCTCTCCACCATCATCTTCCCCTCTTTTATGTCAGATAATTTAACCAATTCTACTTCTCCCTTTCTTCTTAATCCAAGTGAATTCCTTTCTTACCCCTTAATTTTTTTAGATAATAATGTCATCATATTCAATTTACAGCATTACCTATATTGATATATACACCTTATTGGCCTAATATTGAGAAAGAATCTAAGTGTAGCAAGTATTTTTCCATGTAAAAATGTAAACAGTTTAACTTTATTATATCTCTTATGATTTCTCCTTTCAGTTTATCTTTTATGCTTCTCTTGAGTCTTATATTTGAAAGTCAAGTTTCCGTATTCAGCTCTGGTCTTTCTATCAGGAGTGCTTTAAAATCCCTTATTTCATTAAAAGATATTTTTTCCCCTGAAGGTTTATACTCAGTTTTTCCTGGTAGGTGATTTTTAGTTGTAAACCCCTCCTGGTTATTATATTCCAAGCCCTCTAACCCTTAAATGTAAGAGATGCTAAATATTGTGTAAATCTGATTGTATCTCCATGATATTTTAATTTTTTTTCTGACTTCCTGCAATATTACTCTTTACCTTGGAAGCTCTGGAATTTGGCTATAATATTTCTGGGAATTTTCATTATGGGATCTCTTTCAGAAGGCAACTGGTTTTCAATGACTATTTTACTTTCTAGTTCTAGAATATAACTGAAGTTTTCCTTGATAATTTCTTCAAAGATAATGTCTAGACTTTTTTTTCTTAATCATAACTTTCAGATAATTTTTATATTGTCTCTCCTCATCTATTTTTCAGGTCAATTTTTTTCTAACAAGATATTTCACATTTTCTTCTAGTTTTTCATTGTTTCAACTTTATTTTCTAGTTTCTTGTTGTCTCATAGTCATTATCTTCTCTAATTTTTAAGTAATCATTTTCTTCAGTGAACTTTTGGACCTTTTTTCTATTTGGCCAATTCTACTTTTTAAGCTATTTTCATCAATAAATTTTTGTACTGCTTTTTCCATTTGGCCAATTTTACTTTTTGAGACATTCTTTTTGAGACATTAGTATGACATTTTAAAGTTTAAAACCTAAATAAAACAAGAAAAATTCCAAATAAAGCCAAAATACAGAAAAATTTAAAAGGACCTAGAATGAGAGAATAATTATAATTGGATCCTTGGCTTTAATTCTCAATTAAAATGAAAATAAAGCACTTAACTTAGCAGTGCCTGACATGTCATATCATGCCATGTCAAACACTGTGCTGTTAAGTCCCTTATTTTCATCATGTATTTTGAATTTTCTAAAAAAATATTGATTGGTTTTCTTTTTGATGACTCATATTTTTTCTTTGTTGTTCAAAAATGAGCAGTTACTTTATATCCAAGAAATTTCTCATCTACCAAAATCTTTTCTGTAAATAGAAAGTTTTACTTATTTTTTGTTCATTTTTGAGAGACAGAGACAGAGACAAATAGACAGTGAGATAAATTTGAAACACCCCCCCCAAAACCAAAAGGTTGAAATCTGTTTATTTTCCCCAAAGACTGGGATAATGAATTTTAGATGTCCAGTATACAGTGATACAATACAGATGGGGAGAAAAGAAGGGAACAGAAGTATTAAAACAATAAGCAGCATTATGTTGGTAGGCAGCTGGATGGAATTTGATCCATACTTAGTTTTATTTTGATCTGAGACATTAATACAAAGTATAATACGAGTAAAATAACCAACATAATAAATATTCATATAAAGTAGCATGGTGTATTAAGTAGAGCACTGGGTTTAAAGTTAGGAAGACCAAAGGTTCCAATCCTACTTTATGTACTTTGACCTTATGAAATCATATAAAAAGGAGAAAAAAAGTGAATCAATATCACCTAAAAAAGCACAGGTAAGCTAAACATCCCCAAAAATTAACAAAATAAAAAAGAAAAGAAAAGAAAAGAAAAAAGAAAAGCAAAAAATAAGCATAGTAATTAAAAGGAATAATCCCTCTTGGGCAAGGAAAAAGAGAAAAAAAGGAAATGAGCACAGAGAAAGGAAACTCTAAAGGAAAAACATGGAAAAATAATAAACAAATACTTTGGATTAAAATGATCTGAAGAGAAATCAACAAAAAAGAAGGGGGAATTACTGATTAACTTCAACTAAGGACCCAGAAGGAAAACTGTAACGTTTATCAAATTGGACTTTTAAAAATTATTTGAAAGGAAATAAAAGAAAAGGTGAATTCAGTAAAGATTTACATTCTATAAGACAAGAGCTGTCATCAGTAAGAACAGAACAAGATGAAATGATAAAAATCAACAACATAGAGAAATCTCCTGGACATTTAAACCTAAAAGAAATAAAGATTGTCAGAATGGGGGAGGGGAAAGGACTGAAACAAAACAAGATAAAAGATATCTGAACTTTAACAAGGCTTAACACCATTATAAGCAAAGAGAAAAGAATAAGAAAGTTTGGAGAAGTGATTTAAAAGTCATCAAATTATCTAAAAGAAACTTAACGCTATTTTTCAGGAAATTACTAAAGAAAATTTACATCAATATTATAACCAAGAACCTATTTCTGATTAATAGATTCAACTTAACTCCAATAGAAAGAAATATTATTTTCAATCGACCCACATTAGCAGCTAATGCCAAAACTTCCTCAATTAACAAAGGATTTTTCAGATGGGGGAATCATTTACCAAGGAATTCTGATTATTGGAAGAGACAGAATTATTAGAATTGATAACACAAGATGTGGTTTATTAAATTAAAGGAGAATTGAACTTGAACAATTAATTTTCTACTAAGTTTAAGATAAAAGATAAGATAAAGTTAGCTTTTAAGTGTCTATATTTCTAAGCTTTCTGTGGGAGAAAGAGAATTTTGCAAAGGTCTTGCATTTTCAAATTAATCCAGCAGCAAATTTCTTATAGTTTCGGAATAGGCTGCGCCCAGGGGAGAATTTTGCTATGCAAATCAATGGTGAACTCAGGGAAAACCATAGTAAACAGATTAAATCAATGACAATAAAAAGTACCCCAATGGATGGTATCATAAAATCAAAGATCTGGCCTAATGAGGAGATAATTATTCACTTGGAGATTTGGAATACTAAATTTCAATCCCTATTTCTACCTTCTTTCTTCAAAATATGGAAAGAGCACATCAAGAAAACTTGATTCAGGGTTTGGTTTTGTTCAGTTTGGAGAGCACAATTTTCCAGAAGAATACCAAAAAGCCTGAGATGACCCCAAACCAATTAGACTTATGGGCTTTCTGCTTCAGCCTTCTCTTTACAAATATTGTTATTCAAATTCATTGCTGAATTGTTTGTAGGTTTCTGTTTGTGTTGGAAACTGTTCCACTCATTTTATTTCATCTTTTTAAATAAAGTTAGAGCTAGATTTTCTTAAACAGAATAAAAAGAAAGAAAGAAAGTTAATGGGCTGCATTCCAGTATTTTTTTCAGCAATTTTTGCCAAATGATGAGTTATTGCTTCAAAATCTTGGATTTTTAGTTTTATAAGACACTAGATTATTATAGTTATTTATTACTGTGTATTGGATACATAATCTATTCCATTGATACACACACACTATTTCTTAGACAGTATCAGGTTGTTTTGATTATTAATGCTTTGTAATATTATTTGAAAGCTGGCACTGCTAAAGTGCCTTCCTTCATATTTTTTTCATTGATCCCACTGATATTCTTGACCTTTTATTTTTCCAGATGAATTTTGTTATTATTTTTCCTAGTTTTACAGAATATTTTTTCAGTAATTTTATTGGCATAGCACTGAATAAATAAATTAACTTGGCAGAATTGCATTTTTTTATTATACTGTCTCAACCTGCCCATGAGAAATTAATAATTCCCCAATTGTTTTGATCTGTCTTTATTTCTGTGAAAAGTGTTTTATAATTGTCTTCATAAAGTCCCAGGAATGTCTTGACAGGTAGACTTCCAAGCATTTTATAATGTCTGCAATTATTTTAAGCAGAATTTTTCTATCTATTGCTGCTGGGTTTTACTAATAAAATAAATACTGATAATTAATGTGGGTTTACTTCATATCCTACATCTTTGCTGAAGTTAATTGTTTCAACTAATTTTTAATTTAGAGAATCAATTAAATTTTGAATTCCTTTGTCTTACTATTATACCTAGCAATTCTAACACAATAATGAATAATACTGGTGATAATGGTAATCTTTGCTTTGTCTCTGCAGTCATTTGGAAGGGTTCTAGTTTTCCCCCATTACAGATAATGCTTGTTCTTGGTTTGAGATAGATACAATTTATCATTTTGAGAAAAACTGTTTATTCCTATCCTCCTTAGTGACTTTAATAGGAAGATATTTTATATTTTATCAAAAGCTTTTTCTTCATAAATAATTTTTGTTGTTTTGTTATTGGTAAGTCCAGTTGTGCCTATAATTTTCCTAATATTGAACTAGTGCTATAATTCTTATATAAATCCACTCTGGTCATAGGGAATGATCTTTCAGGCATATTGCTACAGTTTGGAGTTATGCCCAAAAGACAATCAAATTGTGTGTATCTTTTGATTCAGCAATATCATTACTAGGTCTATAACCTAAGAGAACATAAAAAAGAGAAAGGGACCTCTATGGACAAAAATGTTAATTTCAGCTCTTTTTTTGGTGGCAAAAAATTGGAAACTGAGATGTCCATCAATTTAGGAACAGCTGATCAAGTTATTGTGTCTGAATTAGAAATGATAAACAAGTGAGATTTAAAGATACCTGGAAAGTTTTACATGAATTGATGCAAAGTGAAATAAGCAAAACCAGTAAAACACTGTACGCAATAAGAGCAACACTCTGTGATGATCAACTATGATTGTCTTAGATGTTATCAGTAATACAATAATCCAAGACAATTCCAAAAGACTCATGATGGAAAATTCTATCCCTGTCCAGAGAAAGAAATGGACTCTGAATGCAGATGAGAATATGCTATTTTTTCATTTTATTATTTTCATGATTTTTTTTTGCTCCATTTCTTCTTTAACATCATGACTAATATGGAAATGTATTTTCCATGATTCCACATACATTGCCTATGTCAAATTGCTTACCATGTTAAGGAAGAAAAGAGGGAGGAATAGAGAAAATTTGGAACTCAAAATTTAATTTAATTTTTTTTAAATTGTTGTTACATGTAATTGAAAAAAGTGAAGTGCTACTTAAAGAAGTATCCATGACGAAAGATATACTGATACACTCTCCTTTATAGTGCTTTATTTGAAGTTTTTGCATTGCTATTCATTAGAGAAATTGGCTTAGAGATTTTTTTTCTATTTTTTTCCTGATTTAAATGTCAAAATTTTATTTGGGCCATAAAAAAAAATTTGGTTGGAGTCCTTCTTTATTCATATTTTCAAGCAATTTATATTGTATTAGAATTAATTGTTCCTTAAATGTTTGGTAGAATACACTTGCAAATCCATCTAGTCCCTCAGATTTTTTTTTCTTAAAGATCTAATCTATAACTTTTTCAATTTTTTTCTAAGATAAGATTATTTCAGAATTCTATTTCCTCTTCTATCAATCTAGGCAATTAAGTTTATAAATATTTATCCATTTCATTTAGATCACCAGTTTTACTATCTTAAAATATTTTAATAATTATGAAGTACTCTATTCCATTTGTTGTTTTAATTTAATCTTCATTGATGTATTTGCCACTTTTATTTTTGATATTGCTAATTTGGTTTTCTCTCTTTTTAAAATCAAATTAACCCATGGTTTAAGCTTTTTTATTGCTTTTTCATAAAACTAGTTCCTGGTTTTATTTATTAATTCATCTTTTACTTTCAATTTTAGTAATCTCTCCTTTGACACTGAAGATTTCCTTTTTGATGTTAATTGAGAGTTTTTACTTTTTTTTCTAGATTTTAGTTGTATGCTCACTTCATTGATCTTTTCTTTCTCTCTTTTATTGATGTATGCATTTAGAATTTTTTTTTTACGTAAGTACTGCTTTGGCTGGAGTTCATACTTGTTGGTATATTATCTCTATTTTCATTCTCTAATGAAATAACTGATTATTTCTATGAGTTGTTCTTTGAACTGTTCATTTTTCAAGATTAGAATTTTTAGTTTCTAATTAATTTTTACACTTCCACAGCCCTTTACTGAATATAATTTTTATTGTATTTTGGTTTAGTTAATATTTTTTGTTTTTTTACATTTGGTTGTAAGGAAGCACAAGGTCATTTTTTGGGAAGATATTATGTACAGCCACGTACTCTTTTCTATTTCCATCCAATTTTTTTTCCACAGGTCTGTCATATCTGGCTTTTCTAAAATCCTATTCATCTCCTTATTTATTTTATGATTAGCTTATCTGTCTCTGAGAAGAGATGAGATACTCCATTAGCAAAGTTTTATCATCTCTTTCCTTCTCTAATTTATTTAAATTTTCCTTTAAGAATTTGGATACTAGGGGGCAGCTAGATGGTACATTGGATAGAGTGCCAGTCCTGAAATCAGGAAGACCCAAGTTCAAATCTGGCCTCAGACACTTAATACTTCCTAGCAGTGTGACCCTGGGCAAGTCACTTAACCCCAATTGCCTCAGGGAAAAAAAGAATTTGAATGCTATGCCATTTGTTATAAATGTATTTAGTATTTTTTTATATCATTGTCTATGTTATTTTTTAGGAAGATGTGGTGTCCTTGCTTATTTAAAAGACTATTTTTCCCTTTTGCTTTGTCTCAGATCATGACTGTAACCACTACTTTTTTGTTACTTCAGCTAAAATATCTTAATTCTCTGTGTTATATTTTTCCAGATTTATTTTAAGAAACAGATTAAGAAAAAAAAGCAATATAAAACAAAATGAAACAAAACAAAAGAGAACATTATCATATACCCAGCAGAACACCAAAGGAGTATCCAAAATATATAAGAACAAATATCAATTTAAGAAAGTATATATATATATATATATATATATATATATATATATATATAAAACGTAGTAGTATATACTACTAGTAGAAGAAATTCTATTCATGAGTGTCTGCCTTTTCTTTACTTCCTTGTAAATTGTTCTTTTGTTCTCTGTTACACACCTTGTTTACTTTATTCTTTTCTCTCCCTTTCATTCCCCCCTATCACTCCCAGCAGGCTATAGTTGATAAAGGATACATTTATATATACATATGTGGATATATACATACACATGTATATATGCATAGACACACACATAACTTTCATCCCCACCACCATCCCCAAGCAAGCTACAGTTAAGACAAAATATATTTATGTATACATATGTAGATATATACATACATACATACATATACTCCAGTGTGTTATATTTTAGCATTTTAAGTTACTTTAACTCTGTGTCCCTATTTCAAATGTGTTTCTTGTAAACAAGATATTGTTAAATTCTAATTTCTAATCTATTCTGTTATTTGCTTGTGTTTTGTGGATGGAATTCATCCCATTCATATTTGCATTTTAAACTATTATGTATTTTTCCCATCTTATTTTCTTCTATTTATTTTTCTCTCTCTCTTTTTACTCTGTCCCTCCTCAGAAGCCTACTTTACCTCTGACTACTGCCTTCCTTAAACTGAACTGTCCCTTTTATCACATATACCCTTTCCCCCTTTTATTTCCCTCTTGGGTAAGAAAGATATCTATTACCAAAGGAAGTACACACACACACACACACACACACACACACACACACACACACACGATTCAAATATAAATATATATATATATATATATATATATATATATATATATATATATACATCTTTTAAAAAACCAATTTAGAGAAGAATTTGGTCTTAATCTGCCCTGTTACCATACATTTTTTTTTTATGATCAGATTTTTTTGTTGTTTTTACTTCTTTTGTCTAGTCTTTTTCTTAACTTTGTACTCTATGTTATAGTTGGGCTCTGTTCTCAGGATGTAATTGAGGTAGGGAGCATTATCTCAAGTTTCAGGCATTTTGGAATGTTGTTTTCAGAAGTCATTCTGGAGATTCTGAATTTTCTAGTGCTTCTGAAATTATTTGGTCTAGGGAGATGTATAGTCACTGCCTTCTCAGCCCTTACTCAGAAAGGACCCTTATCCCTTGCAACTTCAAGTGATACTATTCCCCAGGACCCTGTTCCCTTGGTATCAAAAATGATAGAATTTCTTAGGGTCCCTGCTCTCTTGATTTCAAAAGAACTCCCTTAAATTCTGGAATTGTGCATATAGGCAGTAGAGTTGACAAATAGTACCCTATCATGTGCCCAGTATTACCACAAGATTCCCCAGTCATCTTTTTCTGAGCATTTGCCGGATCCCCTTATCATCTAAAGTTTCTTGCTATTGCTGCTCTTGCCACATTCAAAGTCCATAGCTTGTGTTGCCACCTTCCAAGCCAGTCCTTACCCCAGTATCACAAACCTCTTTTTATGACCTCTTAAGTTGTCTTGGGTAAGAAAAATATTTCACTCTGATCTTTTGTTGGCTCTGCCACTCTAGAATTCAATTTGAGTCATTGTTCTAAGATTATTTGGAATGTTGGGAGTTCAACTATATTGTTTTCTATACTTGTCCATCTTGTCCTATCCTCTCCTGATTCTTCTCCCTGTCTGACTATCTCTCAGATTTTTTGTTCAGATTTCATTCAAGCTATGACTGCTAACTATATAGATCTCTCCAAAGACTTTATCTAGCCATTCTTTTCTTCTCTATTCTTTCTCTCATTCTATTTCTTGTTTCATCAACTCCTATTGATTCAATTATCATCTCTATGGAAATGATTCCTAGATCTATATAACCCAGCACCAGTCTCTCTCCTGAGATCCATCTAGTCCTGTACTGCCGATTACTTCTTAGAATGGGCATCTCATAGGTACTACAAATTTAATCTTTCTAAAAACAAGAATCTGTTTTCATTCCCCCCAAATCTATCTTCATCCTGCCTTCCCTATTACTGTTAAGGGTATCACCATCCTTCCAGCTATCAAGGCCCACAATTTCAGTATTATCTTCAACTCCTCATTTATGCATCTCTGCCTACATATCCAAACTATTATCAAATTTTTTCAACTCTAGCATAACAATAACTCTCTTATACTTCCCTATCTTACTGCTCACACTGTCTAGTCCATCACCTCTCCCCCAGCCTATTCCAATAGTTTTCTAATTGATCTCCTACTTCTAATCTCTCCCTACTGCAGTCCATCCTTCACTATTTCTAAATGGCAGGTCTGATCATGTGACCTTCTCTGTACACAAAAAACTCTAGTGATCATATGCTATTTGATACCCACACTAGAAGGTACCTTTGTCTAACCCATTGATTAATATCCCTATATACTAAAGCTAGTGTTTCTTTATAACCTCTATTAGTTTCCCTGTAAGGTATATTTTGAATCTCCTTTACTAAAAAGTCTGTGCTGATTATAGAAAAAAATTAACTGTGGCTTTAGAAAACTAATTCAAAGTTCTTCACCAGCAAATCCCTTCCTACTTTCATATTATCTTTACACTTTACCCCAACCCATTAAATCTACAATCCATACAAAAGCTTATTTACTTGAAATTCCCTACTCCTTAACTTGTCTCTTAGTTTCTCTGGTTTATATCAAGATTCATCTTCTTCTATCTTCTGCAGGAAGTCTTTCTCAATTTCCTTAGCTGGTGGTGCTTTCCCAAACATATAACCTTATATCTATTCTGCATCTATCATTAATGTGCTTACATATTCATAATGTTTTTTTTCCCCTTTAGAACATGAGTTCCTTTAGGGAATTATTTTTATCCTTTATATATCCAGGAATTACCACAATGGTACATATGAAATGTTTAATAAATATTTGGTGAATCACTTCAACTGCATTTTATGATCTTGACATTCAGCATATTCATCCTCTTAGTTCTTTTTATGTGGACAGTTAGACCAAACTCTTTTAATGAATATGAATCTCATTAAAGTGGTTTTGTCATGTTTAGGGGCTTGATGCAAATTGTATTATGTCATCCACACACAATGTATTAGGAATGAACTTTTATTCCATATTCTGAGAGAACCAATCTATATAATTGTGGCAAATATCTATGGTAAGCAGGTATCCCTTGCAAGATATTAATAATTTATAAAATGTGGGTGTTAAATAATCTTAAAAGGTCCTTTCAGTCCTAAATTCCAATAAACCTAATTACCAAATGTATATAATTTAAAAAGAGTTTGTGAATTAAAATGAATGGCCAAATCCTACTTTTTTTTTTTAGCTTGTGCTGATGAATTGTGAACTCCCCTGGGTTACAGTTCCTATAACAAAGGTAAAAACCAAACAAAGTAATTATTTGTTGTCTTATTACTTCAGTGAGGAAAGTTGACTCCTTGCTTAGCTGTCAGGGAAAATAAGGTATTTCCTTGTCACTTTATTTATTCACCTGCAGTAAAGTAAATATAGGCTAAGTCATTATTTATTTAGCTTTTGCAAGATCCATCCCATAATAGATCATAAATGGTATTAGGAAAAGACACTTTGTTTTCATCGTTCCAGAAAAAGTGTATTAGAGTATTATTTTTCAAAAGAAACAAGTACTCTATAAAAGTTAACATTTGGAAAGAGAACAGATGTCTCAAAAAATCAGTTAATTTGCTTTCTGACCTTATTTAACCACTTAAAAAGTAAAAGTTTGTAATACTTACATTCATATAAGCAAATATATATCTTCTATGTGGTAATTTTTTTAAAACTGACATTCTTTGCTGAATCATATATATTCTTATGGGAATAAATACAGATATGTCTTCATAAAGTCATTATGTAATTTTTAAACTTTAACTTTTGAACTTGCATGATTGATGTTATTGGTATGATAGAACCATGTAGTTTGAGGAAAGAAATTTCTACAGGCTTGAATTCTATCATATAGACTATCTTCCTATCTATGTGCCAATTTTCTTTTTCCTGAAATTATGGTGTATGATAGTATAATATAGCTGTCATGAACTTTAATAAATGTTTTATAAATAACATTTTAGATTATTAGTTTAAACCAAATTATATGCCACATTAAAACAAATATAATTTCAGTATTAGTACATATAAATTTCATAAAGATTATGTTATATATAGTATGTGTCACATATATAAAATGCACTTTAGTTATATGTGGTAAAACACTACTACTGCTATTAATAATAATTATAACCATCATTATTTTCCTCTAAGAAACTAAATTATATTTTCATTGTGAAATAAAACTTGAAAGTTTGTAAAAGAAAAAAGTTGATGCAAAAAATCATGGGATGAAAGTCAGAAAAACCTTAAGCTGATTACCAGCTCACACACTGGTTATATAACTCTGAACAAATATATAATTTCTCTGGGCTTCAATCTGAAAAAATAGGGGTTCATACAAAATGATCTCAAAATCCCCTTCTGGTTCTAAGCTGTTATATTCCATATATATATATATATATATATATATATATATATATATAATATTCTAAGATGTTATATTCTGTAATTCCATATAAGTAGCAGAGTCTAGAATAATGGTTCTCAAAATGTGATTCAGAGAATCCTAGGGGGGTCTCTGAAACCATTGCAGAGGGTCCACAAATTCAAAATAAGGTTTTATTTCTAACATGGTAAATATTTATAAATGTAGCCAACATAAAAACTTTTTGGACAGATCCTCAATAATTTTTAATAATTTAAGTATACTGGAAATGAAAGTTTGAGAACCACTGACCAAAGGATAAAGGCATGGCTTTGGGATCCGAAGACTAGGATTCAAAACCTGCTTTTGGCACACACTGGTTGTGACAAATCACTTATTACTGACTCTTGCTGAGACAATAAATTTCAAGATAGGTGCTAACTTAAAGTTCTTTACTTGCATAAGAAATATATTCAGTAGTATGCTGTAAATGTTTAACTATTATCTGTGGGGGATTCCAATTTCAATTCAATCCAATATATGTATACATATTTATACAATTATCTTGCTGAACAAGAAAAATCAAATCAAAAAGGGAAAAAAAGTGAGAAAGAAAACAAATGCAAGCAAACAATAACAAAAAGAGTGAAAATAGTATGTTGTGATACACACAGTTCCCATAGTCCTTTCTCTGGGTGTAGATGCTCTCTTCATCACAAGATCATTGGAATTGGCCTCAATCATCTCATTGTTAGAAAGAATCACGTCCATTAAAATTCATCATGATAGAATCTTGTTGTTGCCATATATAATGATCTCCTGGTTCTGTTCATTTCACTTAGAATCAGTTCATGTAAATCTCTCTAGGTCTCTCTAAAAGCATCTTGCTGATCATTTCTTATAGAATAATAATATTCCATAACAATTATATATCATAACTTATTCAGCCATTTTCCAACTGATGGGCATCCACTAAATTTCTAGTTTCTTGCCACTACAAAAAGGGCTGCCACAAACATTCAAAAAAAATTTAATGAATGTTACAAATTTTCTTTACATATTATTGGAAGGAAAATAAAATATTTTAGAAAATCAAAAAAGAAAGCTTTTCCTTATTATCAATGTAACCTTCCTAGAATGTGATACCTAGTCCTTAGTGCAGCATGCCAGATGTAGTTTGACCAGGACAAGATACAACAGAATTCTCACTTGTCTGGTGGAAGACACTGTTTCATTCATGCAGATTGAATGCAATATCACCCTTGATTCATATTGAACTTATAGTTTATGAAAAATCACCAGGATTATTTTTAAATGAAATGCTTTCTAGCCATATGTTTGACCATTTTGTAGTCATCCAGGAGGTTTTTTGAAACTATATAAATTTATATTATTCTTATTAAATTCAAACTTATTTGACTCAACTGAACCCTGCTGATATCCTTTTGGATCCCAATTCTGTCATTCTACATGCTTGTTATCCATACTAGATTCATGTCATTTGCAAATTTTATACTATGTCATCTGTGTCTTCCTCTAAATCACACACACACACACACACACACACACACACAAAGAAACAATTAAACAACGCAGAAGTAGGAACGTATTTCTGAGAAATAATTTACTAGAAACTTCTCTCCCAGTTGATGGACATCAATTCATACTATTTAGATCTAGTCATTAAACCACTTCTTAATACACCTAACTGTACTATTACCTATTTCACAACTTTCCATCTTGGCCATAAAGATATCATGAGATATTTTTTCCAAAATACTTTGCAGAAAATTAAATATTAGGTATTAGATATAATATCTATAATGCTGAATTACCTACTAAAATAATTCAGTAATCATTTTAAAAAGAAGAAGAAAATAAGATCTTTCTAATATACCCTGACTTCAGTATAAGTCATTACAAGTGATCACAATTTCCTTTTATCACAACTACTCAAAGCCACATTTTATGATGACTTTTAGAATGTAACCAGGAAATAATTTCAAAGTATTGATTTACCAGCCCACAGTTGAGAAACCTGCTTGTTGTCCCTTTCAAAAACTGGTGCAATATTTTCCCATATTTAGTTTTTCAGCACCTCCCTGGCTATGCAAAATTTTTCATAATTCATTGACAGCAATTCTGCAATGACAACTGTAAGTTTCCCTATTTTATGAGATATTATGTGGTAATGCCATTTTATTTCAGCAATGTTTATAAGGCTAGCATTTGCTGTTTTTTTACAATGACTGATTTAATTCTATAGTAATGTACACATAGTCCCGTGCTGTTCATTATCCTTTATTATCATTCTTCATCACAATATTATTATTCCCATTATATAGATATGGAAACTAAGGCACATCATGATTAAGCTACTTCTACTTATGAAGATAAATGAGTTTAGATGATAAAGAAAACAATCTTATATGTTCCCACAGTAGATTGTTCCCTCTATAATTACCCTTCTCTCATTTGTCTTTGCCCTCTTCCTGCTTACTGCCTATTATCCCATTACTTATAAATATGTCCATGTCTCTACCTTTTTTGAAAAACCTTCATCTGATTCATCAATCCCTAGTGTTTATAATCTCATATTTTTCTTTCTTGTTGTGGCTAAACTCCTTGAAAAGACTATTTGCAATAGGGATGCAGGGGGAAAGCATTTATTAAGCACTTACTATGCACAGGATCTTATACTAAATGCTTTACCAATATTTTCTTATTTGTTTCTTACAATAATCCTGTAAGATGGACTATTATGATCCCCTATGATGAAAATGATGCAGATAGAGAATATGAATTTTTCCCAGAGTCATATAGCTAGTAAGTTTCAAAGGCCAGATTTGAAGACAAATTTTCCTGACTATACACTCAACTCTCTATCCATTACACCAATTCATTAGTTGCTAATAGGTCTGTACACTTCCTTTCTTCTCATTCTCTTCTGGACTCTCAAAAATCTGGTTTCTGACATCTTTTAACCAAAATTGCTTTCCCCAAATAACTAGTGATTTCTTAATTGCTAAATAATCATAAGTTCTTAGCACAGTGACTGGAACATAGTATACATTATATAAATGTTAACTATTAATTATAATTATTAAATCTAGTAGCCTTTTCTTAATTCTCATTCTTCTTGTTCTCTCTGTAGCCATTGACATTGTTTATCAACCTTTATTACTTAATATTCTCTTCTCTCTAGATTTCTGTAACATTATTCAATCATTTTACCTATCTGATAATTCCTCAGTCTCTTTTGCTGAAACTTTACCTGCTTCAATCTCATGAATAGGATAAACTAAGAGAAAACCTCTAATAAGAATGTGGACTTGACCTACGCCTTAATTGTGACTTGAGACTTAGCAATAACAAGTTGAGCTATAGCTAAAAGCTGCAGATATTAGAACATTTCCCTCCTGTCCCCCCCACCTTTTAATTAGCATTAAGTACTGAATTGGTAAAGATTTTGTTATTTACTGGGATGAATTTACTGGAATAGTTTCTAGGATAGATTCTTGAGTTTAGTTGCAAGCCTGGACTTCCCCAGACAATGGAAGAAAGGGGGGGGGGGGGGGCGCGTCTGTGTTAGGATCTATATAATCTTAGGTTTCGTAGTTTGTGCTTTGCACTCCTTTACTAATGGCATCTTGTATATTAGGAGCTGCCTTTCATTTATTTAATTTGTTTTTGCTTTTTACCTTGAGTCTCTGACTTTAATTTGAGTAAGGGTTTCTGTCCCACACACCATTTAATAGTCCCCAGGACTCTGTTCTAATAGTTCTTCTATTTTCCTTTTATGTTATTCCTCTTGATAATTTCATCTACTCCCATGAATTTAATCATCATATCTAATCTGGTGTTTCTTAAATTTACTTATTCATTCCTAACTTCTTTGCTGACCTCCTGTATCTCTTCTCTTCTCATTCTCTTTTGAACATCTCAAATTATATGTTCCATACACATCTTCAGTTCAGTGTGTCAAAACTAAACAAATTCCTTTTCTTCACAAACCTTGCTCCTCTTTTGAACTTCCTTATTTCTGTGAAAGGTACCACTACCTTCCCAGTCTCTCAATCTGGATATCATTTTTAATTCCTTACTTCTCTCACCCCAACTCCAGATCCAGTCAAAAATTGTCAATTTTACCTTATTAATACCACAGTAACACCTTTTCTCCTCTTATAATTGCATTGTCCAGTTGCAGTTATATTTATATTACTTCAGTCTAGACAATTTCTCTCCCTGTATCATCTCTTCCCATTACAATACATTCTTTATTCTGTTATCAAATTGGTCTTAAAAATACAAGTCTGACCCTACTTATTTCCTCAGTGATCAAATATAAAATCTTCATTTTGGCATTCAAAGTCCTCTATATCCCAACCTCTCTAGCTTTTTAGTTGTCATATTTTAAATCATCTTCCATGTACTCTGTGATTCAGTCACACTGCCTCCTTGCTATTCCTTGAGCAAGATATTCCATACATTTTCACTCAGTATCCTCTTGGAATTCCATGGCTGGAATTCTTTTCCTTTTGATCTCAACTTTCTGGCTTTCTTCATATCCTGGTTAAAATTCTACTTTCTCCAAGCGTGATGACCGTATATTTAAAATCAGCCAGAGTCGGGAATTCAGATTAGGGGAAAATCTTCAATCTTTATTCTTAGTGGAGGTGAAGAAGGATTGCAATCGCAATGTGAGCAGCTGCAACAAGAAACCAGCCAGCAGAAGTTAAGGGGGATCATGCTAGCAATGTGAAAAGCTGCAACAGGAACCAGCCAGCCATCTCTTTCCACCTCTCTCCCTGCCCCTCTGCCTCCACCCACCAAAATTGTTATTTCCTATACAACACATCAGAACTTGGACAAAGAGTGGTCAGGGACCATTCTTTCTCCAAGCATATATATTAATAGAGTATGGTACAATTACTATTTAGCCTCACATGCTTGGGGCCTCAGTGCATCAACTCGAGCTTCAGCCCATTACATCCAAGAACCTTTTCTGATCCCCCTTAGTACTATTCTTAATGCTAGTTCCTTTAATCTCTTCATTATTTCCAATTTATCTTGAATATATCATGTTTACAACATCTAGTTGTTTCCATGTTATTTCTCCCATTACACTATGAGCTCCTTGAGAGCAAAGATTTTTGCATTCCTTTGTGTTTCCAGTGTTTAGTACAGTTTCTGGCAAATAGTACAATTTAATATATGTTTATTGATTAACTGGTTCATCCAAATTCACAAGAGAACTGTGGGCTAAACTCAAGTGTCCTGATTCCCATAGCACTTTAATATTAGAAAGACATTGAAGATTATTTAGGGCAGCTTCTTCATTTTCATAAATTGAGGAAAATGAGGTTCAGAGAGGTGGCATTCCTTAACTAATATCACTAATATCATAAAGCTAATTGATGCCAAAACTAGAACTCTATTTTCTGTCTCCTAGTCTAAGAGATACTGTACTACCAAAAAAAAAATCTCCAGGTTCAAGAATCCATTTTTTTGTTGTTGTTATTTTAAATCAATGCAGCAAAGTTTGATAAAAAACATTTTATGATGTATAGTAATTAATTTATTGTGGAGCTTTTAACATTCCCATTTTGAAAAGCACCTTGAAAAGAATTTATTTCTTTGCAATATTAATGATAAGGAAAAAAAAAAACATGTATTGGATATCTTTCCCCAAATTTCTTCCAGGAATGAATATGAGCAGGAATATTCTTTTAAAAAATCATATATGAGGTCCTAAAATATTATCTGCTTCTCACCCTGTATTACTATGATGTAAAATCTACCCTCATTCTGATCATTGCAATGTTGCTAATCTATATTTGACATTAAGGGACCTTTCTACATAGCATTTTTTGTTTATCATGATTTTCTTATTATTGACTGCAAATAATCTGTTTATTTCTATGGAGAAAATAATGGTAAAATTAATGATATGAAGAGGACTTCTGGAGGAAAATTCTATATAGATACTATCAAGGGATACCAAGTTCCACCAAAAAGTATATTTAACAAGCTTCTCTATCTAATGGAATCTTTCTTCAGTGATAGATATTGAATTGTCATTTAACTATGATAGGTATCAAATTCTTAATTTGTAATGCCTCAGTTTTTCTGAATTGTTCTTAAAACTTGAAAGAGCTCCTTAAGTCAACACATCAAATAGACAAATCACAAACACTGATCACATGGACACAACATTTAACACATAAAATTTAGGAGCAAACTCCTGATATCTCAGGAGTGCCATGAGGGGAATTTTCAGGTTGACAATTTCTCCCTCTCAGAAAAATCAAACTGAGCTTTTAAAAATAGGCTTCCAAACTAGTTTGGTGCATTCTCTGCCTTCACAGAGAGTACCCAGATGTTAAAAAAAATACCCAGAACCCATATTTGTGCCTGAAGACACCCAGACCAGTGGTGTTTTTAAAAAACACCCAGAGTTATGCTCAGAAACACCCATACTTATTTTCCAAAGACATCCAGAACCAAATCATGTTCAGAGAACACCCAGATTTATGCCATAAGGCATCCCTTTAGCACTTCCCAGAGTTGTATGGCTCCTCAACCCAACTTTTTCTAGAGACCCAGATTTGCTAGCAATCAGACCAAATAGAACACTTACCCTGAAGTTTTCTGCAGGGCTTTCAAAACAGTTACTCCACTGCAACTGAAATAGAGGTGTTTGCAGTGAGCTCTTGTTGCAACTGAAACTGCTTTCTCTGTAGGATTCTTTTTTTTTTTTTTAATTTTTTTTTTATTTAATAGCCTTTAATTTACAGGATATATACATGGGTAACTTTACAGCATTAACAATTGCCAAACCTCTTGTTCCAATTTTTCACCTCTTCCCCCCCCCACCCCCTCCCCTAAATGGCAGGATGACCAGTAGATGTTAAATATATTAAAATATAACTTAGATACACAATAAGTATACATGACCAAAACATTATTTTGCTGTACAAAAAGAATCAGACTCTGAATTATTGTACAATTAGCTTGTGAAGGAAATCAAAAATGCAGGTGTGCATAAATATAGGGATTGGGAATTCAATGTAATGGTTTTTAGTCATCTCCCAGAGTTCTTTTTCTGGGTATAGCTAGTTCAGTTCATTACTGCTCCATTAGAAATGATTTGGTTGATCTCGTTGCTGAGGATGGTCTGATCCATCAGGACTGGTCATCATCTAGTATTGTTGTTGAAGTATATAATGATCTCCTGGTCCTGCTCATTTCACTCAGCATCAGTTCGTGTAAGTCTCTCCAGGCCTTTCTGAAATCATCCTGTTGGTCATTTCTTACAGAACAGTAATATTCCATAATTTTCATATACCACAATTTATTCAGCCATTCTCCAACTGATGGACATCCATTCAGTTTCCAGTTTCTAGCCACTACAAAAAGGTACAGCATTAACAATTGCCAAACCTCTTGTTCCAATTTTTCACCTCTTACCCCCACCCTCCTAAATGGCAGGATGACCAGTAGATGTTAAATATATTAAAATATAACTTAGATACATAATAAGTATACATGACCAAAACTTATTTTGCTGTACAAAAAGAATCAGACTCTGAATTATTGTACAATTAGCTTGTGAAGGAAATCAAAATGCAGGTGTCATAAATATAGGGATTGGGAATTCAATGTAATGGTTTTAGTCATCTCCCAGAGTTCTTTTTCTGGTATAGCTGGTTCAGTTCATTACTGCTCCATTAGAAATGATTTGGTTGATCTTGTTGCTGAGGATGGCCTGATCCATCAGAACTGGTCATCATCTAGTATTGTTGTTGAAGTATATAATGATCTCCTGGTCCTGCTCATTTCACTCAGCATCAGTTCGTGTAAGTCTCTCCAGGCCTTTCTGAAATCATCCTGTTGGTCATTTCTTACAGAACAGTAATATTCCATAATTTTCATATACCACAATTTATTCAGCCATTCTCCAACTGATGGACATCCATTCAGTTTCCAGTTTCTAGCCACTACAAAGGGCTACAAACATTCGTGCACATACAGGTCCCTTTCCCTTCTTTATAATCTCTTTTGGATATAAGCCCAGTAGTAACACTGTTGGATCAAAGGGTATGCACAGTTTGATAACTTTTTGAGCATAGTTCCAAACTACTCTCCAAAATGGTTGGATTCGTTCACAACTCCACCAACAATGAATCAATGTCCCAGTTTTCCCACATCCCCTCTAACAATCATCATTATTTTTCCTGTCATCTTAGCCAATCTGACAGGTGTGTAGTGTATCTTAGAGTTGTCTTAATTTGCATTTCTCTGATTAATAATGACTTGGAGCATCTTTTCATATGACTAGAAATAGTTTCAATTTCTTCATCTGAGAATTGTCTGTTCATATCCTTTGACCATTTTCAATTGGAGAATGGCTTGATTTTTTATAAATTAGAGTTAATTCTCTATATATTTTGGAAATGAGGCCTTTATCAGAACCTTTGACTGTAAAAATATTTCCCAGTTTATTGCTTCCCTTCTAATCTTGTCTGCATTAGTTTTGTTTGTACAAAAACTTTTCAGTTTGGTATAATCAAAATTTTCTATTTTGTGATCAGTAATGATCTCTAGTTCTGGTCATAAAGACCTTCCCCTTCCACAGGTCTGAGATGTAAACTATCCTATGTTCCTCTAATTTATTAATGATTTCATTCTTTATGCCTAGGTCATGAACCCATTTTAACCTTATCTTGGTGTACGGCGTTAAGTATGGATCAATGCCTAGTTTCTGCCATATTAGTTTCCAATTTTCCCAGCAATTTTTATCAAACAGTAAGTTCTTATCCCAAAAGCTGGGATCTTTGGGTTTGTCAAAGACTAGGTTGCTATATTTGTTGACTGTTTTATCCCTTGAACCTACTCTATTCCACTGATCAACTAATCTATTCCTTAGCCAATACCAAATAGTTTTGGTAACTGCTGCTCTATAATATAATTTTAGATCTGGTACAGCTAAGCTGATTTTTTTTTCATTAATTCCCTTGAAATTCTTGACCTTTTGTTTTTCCATATGAACTTTGTTGTTATTTTTTCTAGGTCATTAAAATAGTTTTTGGGGAGTCTGATTGGTATAGCGCTAAATAAATAGATTAGTTTAGGTAATATTGTCATCTTTATTATATTTGCTTGCCCTATCCAAGAACATTTAATATTTTCCAATTGGTTAGATCAGACTTAATTTGTTGAAAAGTGGTCTGTAATTTTGCTCATAAAGTTTCTGATTTTCCCTTGGCAGATAGATTCCTAAATATTTTATATTATCAGTAGTTACTTTAAATGGAATTTCTTTGTAACTCTGACTGTTGGATTTTGTTAGTGATATATAAGAATGCTGATGACTTATGTGGGTTTATTTTATAAACAGCAACTTTGCTAAAGTTGTGGATTATTTCTAATAACTTTTTAGCAGAATCTCTGGGGTTCTCTAAGTATACCATCATGTCATCGGCAAAGAGTGATAATTTGGCTTCCTCATTGCCTATTCTTATTCCTTTAATCTCTTTCTCAGCTCTTATTGCTATAGCTGTTTCTAATACAATATTAAATAGTAACGGTGATAGTGGGCAACCTTATTTCACTCAGATCTTATTGGGAATGGTTGTGTTGTCTCCATTACATATGATGCTTACTGATGGTTTTAAATAGATGCTGCTGATTATTTTAAGGAAAAGTCCATTTATTCCTATACTCTCAAGTCTTTTTAATAGGAATGGATGTTGGATTTTATCAAATGCTTTTTCTGCATCTATTGAGATGATCATATGGTTTTTGTTAATTTGGTTATTGACATGGCCAATTATATTGATAGTTTTCCTAATATTGAACCAGCCCTGCATTCCTGGTATAAATCCTACTTGATCATAGTGTATTATCTTGGAGATGATTTTCTGTAGTCTTTTGCTAATATCTTATTTAAGATTTTAGCATCAATATTCATTAGGAGATTGGTCTATAATTTTCTTTCTCTGTTTCAGCCTACCTGGTTTAGGTATCAGTACCATGTCTGTGTCATAGAAGGAATTTGGTAGGATCCTTCATTCCTATTTTATCAAATAATTATATAGCATTAGGGCCAATTGTTCTTTAAATGTTTGGTAAAATTCACATGTAAATCCATCTGGTCCTGGGGATTTTTCTTAGGGAGTTGTTTAATTGCCTGTTCTTTTCTTTTTCTGAAATGGGACTATTCAAGCAATATACTTCCTCCTCTGTTAATCTGGGAAGTCTATATTTTGGAGGTAGTCATCCATTTCACTTAGGTTATCAAATTTATTGGCATAAAGTTGAGCAAAATAACTCCTTATTATTTCTCTAATTTCTTTTTCATTGGTGGAAAATTCTCCCTTTGCATTTTTAAAACTACTAATTTGATTTTCTTCCTTTTTATAATCAGATTTACCAAAGACTTATCTATTTTATTGGTTTTTTTCATAAAAACAATTCTTAGTTTTATTAATTAGTTCAATAGTTTTTTTACTTTCAATATTATTAATTTCTCCTTTTAATTTTAGAATTTCAAGTTTAGTATTGGATTGGGGTTTTAATTTGGTCTTTTTTAGTTATTAAGTTGCAAGCCAATTCATTAATCTTTTCTTTCTCTGTTTTATTCAAGTAAGCCTCTAAGGATATAAAATTCCCTCTTATTACCGCTTTGACTGCATCCCACAAATTTTGTATGATGTCTCATCATTGTCATTATCTTGAGTGAAATTATTAATTGTATCTATAATTTGCTGCTTCACCCAATCATTCTTTAAGATGAGATTGTTTAGTTTCCAATTACTTTTGGTCTATTTCCCTAATTTTTGTTGAATGTAGTTTTTATTGCATCATGGTCTGAAAAGAAAGCATTTACTATTTCTGCTTTCTTGCATTTAATTTTGAGGTCTTTAGTCCTAATATATGGTCAATTTTTGAATAGGTTCCATGAACTGCTGAGAAGAAAGTATATTCCTTCTATCTCCATTCAATTTTCCAAAGATCCAACATACCTAATTTTTCTAATATTCTGTTTACTTCTTTTATTTTTCTTATTTGTTTTGTGGTTTGATTTGTCTAATTCTGAGAGTGCAAGGTTGAGATTCCTACTATTACAGTTTTGTTGTCTATTTCTTCTTGCAACTCTCTTAACTCTCCTTTAGGAAGCTGAGTGCCATACCACTTGGTGCATATATGTTTAATATTGATATTGCTTCGTTGTTTATGCTACCTTTAGCAGGATGTAGTTTCCTTCCTTATCCCTTTTAATTAGATCAATTTTTACTTTTGCTTGATCTGAGATAAGGATGCTACCCCTGCTTTTGACTTCACCTGAAGCATAATAGATTTTGCTCCAGCCTTTACCTTTACTCTATATGTATCCCCTGCTTTAAATGTGTTTCTTGTAAACAACATATTGTAGGTTCTGACTTTTGATCCAGTCTGCTATCTGCCTCCTCTTCAGGTTCATCCCATTAATCTTCATTAATCTTATTTCTGCCATCCTAATAACCCCAGATTGTGCTTACTTATTCTTGCCTCCCCAACCCTTTCCCTTTAAACTTTGCCTCTTGATCACGATACTTATCCTCTTATAATCCCCTCCCCTTTGGACTTCCCCTTCCCTATTACTCTTTTCTTTTCCCTTTCCTCTCCCTTTTAATGGAGGGCATTTTCTAAAACAAATGTCAATTATTTTCCTTTGAGCTCAATCTATGAGAGTAAGATTCACACAATGTTCCTCCCCTCTCAAATTCCCTCAGATGATAAGTTCCTTAGCCTCTTTGTGGGATGTGTTTCCCTCTTTTATCCCTCCTTCCCACCTTATTCTGCCATCATCCCTTTCCATATCTACTTCCCTTTTTATGTATATCAGAACTATCAAATTTTACATGTATTTTTTTATATCCACAACAGAAATACAATTCTCAAGAGTTATTTTTACCTTTTTCTGCATCTCTTGAGTTCTATTCTTGGAGATCAAATTTTTGTTTAGTTCTGGTTTTTCTTCAGAAACAAATGGAATTCATTTGTTTCATTAAATGTCCATCTTCTTCCCTGGAAGAAAAGCTCAGCTTAGCTGGGTAGTTTATTCTTGGCTGCATCCCAAGTTCTTGTGCCTTTCGGAATATCATATTCCAGGCCCTTCTTTCCTTTAATGTAGAGGCAGCCAGATCTTGGGTGATCCTTATTGTGGCACCTCGGTATTTAAATGGTTTTTTTGGCTGCTTGTAAATTTTTTCCTTAATCTGATAGTTCTGAAATTTTGCCACAATATTCCTTGGGGTTTTATTTTAGGGTTTCTTTCAGAAGGTGTTCTGATGAATTCTTTCAATGCCTATTTTACCTTCTGATTCTATTACATCTGGGCAGTTCTCTTTGATGATTTCTTGTAAAATAGTATCTAGGCTCTTTTTTTTCATCATAGTTTTCAGAAAGTCCAATAATCCTCAGATTATCTCTCCTAGCTCTATTTTCCAAGTCTGTCATTTTAGCAAGTAGATAATTCATGGTTTTTCCAGTTTGTCATTTTTGGTTTTGTTGACTGATTCTTTGCTGTCTCAATGCATCATTAGTTTCAATTTGTTCAGTTCTAATTTTTTAAAGAATTATTTTCTTCATTAGCTTTTTTACTTCTTTCTGTATATGGCCAATTGAGTTTTTGAATGTATTGTTTTGGTCTGTGGAATTTTTTCCATTTCACTAATTTTTTTTTAGTGAATTATTTTCTTTTTCCAATTCACAGATCCTACTTTCTAGTGAATTCTTATTTTTCCAATTCACAATTCTTACTTTCCTGTGATTTTTTTATTTTTCCAATTCACCATTCTGCACTTCCTGGGAATTTTTAACTTTTCCAATTTGTATTTCAGGAAGTTGTTGCTCTCTTTGTAAGGCTTCTTTCCTTTCCCCATTTATCTTCTAACTCTCTTTTGAGACTTTAATGGTCTCTTCTATGAGAGCATTATGTAAAAGAGGACAGTCTGATGCATTTTTGCTGTTTGAGGTCTCTTCAGGTTTGCTGGCCTGCTCTTTTTCTGCATAGAAGCTGTCGATTGTTCTTTTCATCTTTTTATTCATGTTTTAAAGCCTTTAGGGTAGGTCTCCTAAGCAAGGGGGTTACCAGCTTCCTCTGCAGAGCAGGGAAAGATTTAAAGCGTTCCGACTCCGAGGTATGGGAGTGCTCCGAGTGAGAGTTTTCCCTTCCCCCAACAGGAAGTGGATTCAGCACTGGCAGAGCTATCAAACGGCTTATTAGGGCTGAGTGGATTATCGATTGCCCTAGGCTAGAGACTAAGTGGTGAAAGTGTCACTGCCCCAGGCCGGAGCCTCTTGTGGGACTGTGAGTATTAGCAGCTGACCGCAGAACGCAGACCGCCACAAACTCTGCCCCAGTGTCTCTGCCCAATGCAAATCGGCCCTGGAAAAGCTCTATGGCCCCAAGCCGAGCTCCCCACTGTGCAGATTGGAGGCTAACCCGGGCTGCGTCCTCCTGCCGTGCAGGATCACAACTGCCCAAGGAAAAGCCCTTATGCGGGTTGGGGCTGCGCTTATGCTGAGATCTGTGCTTTCACCCTCAGTTTGAGACCTCCTCGAACTAATTTCTCCCCTGTCTCGCCGATCTCCCCTGGCCCCTGAACCAACCTTTTGGAGACTGCAGATTTTCTTCGGCCGGTGAGTTGTTCTACTTCTTATCTTTACGAATTGTAGCAGTCAAGACTATTTTTGAGGCTCGATATAATATTGATAAAGAGGGTAAGAGAAGAGCTTAGAAAGTCGCGTGTGTCTTCTCCGCCATCTTGGCTCCGCCCCCTCTCTGTAGGATTCTGATAGAAACCAGACAGCTGGCCTCCCTAAAAGTCCAGTCTCAATTGTTTCAAGGCTTCCTGTGGAGCCCTGCTCTCTAATTTCTAATCTTGCTCTCAGATCTTATATCTCAGTGGGACCTCCAGAAATGTAATGCCAGAGAAACTGAAGCAAGACAGAGATTATATTTTTTAAAATATTTTAATAGCAGAGAAGTTGGACTGGGGAAGCCATACTAGCCAGCCAGCTTGGATGGGACTCTTGTCTCAAAGCATCCAGCAACAAGTAAGTAATTCCAGAGACATTTATAGGGCTCCAGTGATCAGGGAAACAAAGGCAAGGGAAGGCAGAGCACTGGGTGAGTGGAAATTCCAGGAAAGATCATAATTCAGTTCTGACAGGTTAGGGGTAAGAAGGAAGGATAATAAATTTTGATAAGTTGGGAGTGAAGAAGATGGTCAAGCAGGAGACAAGAAGTCTGGGCCAGAAGTTGTCCAAGTATTTGAGATAAGCCATCTGGAGTTTTATGACTCTTTGGAATGCCAGAGTGGCCAGAGCTCTGGCCAGGAAGGGGGGTTGCCACCAGGAAAACTAAGGCAGAACAATTCAGGGAAACTGAGGCATTACAAATTATGCAAAAGAAAGGCAAAGACCAAATGCTTTTAGCTTGAGTCTGTAGACCAAATTGAACCATAGATGGAAATAATATTTACAAATTCCTTGTTCTTCACCAATTAGGATTTATCAAGCATAAAGTTATCAAGGAGAAAGCTATGGGTAGATATATCAACAGATTTGTTGAAATTGACATTGACATTGAAATAAAAATTTCATTGGAAGGACACATTTAAATAATTAGCACTTATGGAATACCAGTCTCTCAAAACAAGAAAACAAACCATAAACAATATGAAAAAGATCCCAAGAAAAACTCACATGATGTTACCAAAATATACAATTCACAAATCAGCTATGGAAAAGTTAACGCTTCTTCGTCAAAAAACCAGAAGACTAGTAGATATTTTTTGACTGTATGACAAATAGATTTAAAACTCCCCAAATAGAATCATAAATTTAGAACTGGGGAGAGGAGAGAAGGAAGCTATGAAATAATCCAATAGAACCCTTTAGAGTTTACAGGTATAAAAATTGTAGGACAGAAGGTAATGATAAACATAAATGATTCATTCCAATATTAAACAAGAAGCAAGTCAGGTAAATGGCTTGTTGACAGTGACAAACATAGTAAGTGGTAGAGCCAGGATACCTTTGAGATAAACAGAGGTCCCTTCATTAAGCAATACTAATGTTTAAGAATAGAAACATGCAACACACATAACTTTCAAAACTGTCATGCTTGTCTGTACTTCCCTGAGAACTTTATTTCTATTCTCTTCTATGCATTTTGTCTAAAAACATATATCTCTTTTTACATTTTATGTCCATAAATTGTCAGGATGTAGGTAACATCTTTTATCACAGTTCTTCTAAAGACATAGGAAGTCAATGCATTTATCAGAGTTTGTAAACATTTCAACATTTACAATTTTATTGTCCTTGTATAAATTGCTCCCCTTGTTATTGTTTTTTCACTTTAATTTGAATAACTTCATGCTGCCCAGAATTCTCTGAAATTATCTCTTTCATCATTTATTATGGAACAATAATATTTCACTATAATTATATAACACAATTTGTTCAGCCATTCTTCAATTATCTAAGAGACAACCTAAGGCAACCAATTTTGGTTCCAGCTATTTTCTTTTTAATCCTAAATTCAGGATTAAACAGTTTGTTTTCCTTGTGACTAATCTGTCTCTAGTGTTGTCCTCTTTCTTTATTTCATTTCCTACTGTATCTTGTTTGATTGTTGAGTTTTATGCATTTTCAGATTAGGGTAAATTATTTCTATATGTAAATACACATTACATGTGTGTATGTATATATATATATATATATATATATATATATAAACTAATTGAGAAAATAATGTTATGCTTAAAGACATCATAGGTGATAAATCACTATCAATATTTGTTTAATGCATATGCACCTATTAACATAGCTTGTAAATATCTAAAAGGAAAGTTAATTGAATTAGAAGATAAAAAACATTAAGTAAAAGGATAATAGTGA
Organism: Sarcophilus harrisii; assembly: GCF_902635505.1. Lineage (NCBI taxonomy): Eukaryota > Metazoa > Chordata > Mammalia > Dasyuromorphia > Dasyuridae > Sarcophilus > Sarcophilus harrisii. Next base: position 462,867,993 of record NC_045426.1, read on the forward strand.
AGGATTTTACTGTACCACTTTCAGACTTAGAAAACTGAAACCAAAAAAATAAATAAGAAACATAATGTCTCAATATAATTTCAGAAAAATTAGAGGTGATGAATCTCTGATAATTACTAGATGGGAATGGAAAGTATAAAAATAAAGTAGATATTAGAAATATTAGGAAGTTTTATGAAGCAAATTAATAGCAAGTATTTTCAACCCCCCAAACTGAAGTGTTTAACTAGATTATAATGATCTATCCTTAGAATATAAAAAAGAAGAAATGTCAAACACATTATCTACTAATCACATATCATAATAAAAATTGTATTCTATAAAAAGCTCTTAAAGAAAGAATTAAAAAGTAATTGAGAATTAAATACCATAATTCTAAAGAAGTTGTGTGACAAAGAAGAAATTGACAACAATAAAACATTTCATCAAAAAAATAATAATGAGACAATATACCAAAGCAATCTTAAGATAAAAATTAATCTCCATATTTGCCTTTATCAACAAAAGAGAAAAAAGAGGAAATCAGTGAATTGAATGTGTAGTTTAAAATGCTTGAACCTGAATACTTGAATTTAAAAAAAAAAATTTCAACTAAAATACAAAATAGAAATTCTGATAATTGAGGAAGATATTAATAAATAAAAAAAACAATGAATTAACAAATTAAATAAGAATATGTTTTAATTTATAAAATATGTAACAGATAATCTGATTTTTTAATAAAGGAGAAAAAAACAAAATTATTTCTATTAAAAATTTAAAAAGAGAACTTATAACAATTGAAGAGAAAATAAAGGAAACTATAAGAAAATATTGTGCCCAATTAAATGTTAACAGAACTGCTTATTATATTTCTGAGGCTCATCTGATGCCCATTTTTCCCAACCCATCCTTCATATTTGTAAAAACTTTTCATGTACCCCAGTTATGACAAGTAGAAAATTTCAGTTCAAGTACTCAGAAAAAGAAAATAACTACTATCCCCAGCCCCCAAGGACCTCTATTTTTCTTGTTTATCTCTTTAAGTACCCTTCAATTATGTTAAGATTTTGAAGAGAAATTTGTTTCTTGTTTCTTCTTCGTCTATTAGAGTATAAATATAGAATCATCATACATCTCCTGGCTATGGCTAACATAAATTCACTAGGTATTTCTGGATATCTTTTATCTTTCTCTGTAACTGAAATCCCTAGTGAGTTTTGGCCTTTTCATCAGAAATATTGAATGTCTTTTATTCCACTTTTGTTGTTCAGTTGTGTCAATTCTTTATAACCCCTTTTGGTGTTTTCTTGATAAAAATATTGGACTGATTTACCATTTCCTTATCTATATCATTTTACAGATGAGGAATTGAGGCAAACAGATAAAGTGACTTGCCCTGAATCACACGTTAAGTATCTAAGGGCAAATCTGAACTCAGGAAGATGACTCTGACTCCAGGCCTGGCATTCTATCCACTACTCTATCTAACTGCCTTCTGTATCATTAAACATCCAATTTTTCCTGAAATGCAAGGGTTCTTAAGCTGAGATTTATAAACTTTTTAAAACATATTTATAAATTTATTTAACCATAATTTATTTTCTTTATCATATATTTTTTTTAAACTTAAAGCTGTTATTTGAGAATAGACTTACAGGCTTAACCAGACTGCCAAAGACTCCATAGAACATGCCAAAAAAGCAAAAATATGTTATAATATTAAATTCAGCTTTGTATAGTAAAGTAAAGTATTGATAATTTTAATCCTATAACTTTTGTCTTTTGTATGGTATTTCAAGATCTCTTGTGATTTTTAGGAGAAATTGTCTGATTTTGACTGTAATCCCTTAGAAGTTTAATTTCTCCTGTCTATATACTTGCAGTATTTTTTTTTTTTGCTGTCTTTATTATTTCCCATGAGTTTCTGACATTTGTGAAGTTCTAAAGTGGAAAGGATAATTTACTTTCCTTTCTCTTTGTATTTTGTGATCATTATTCTTCTCATGCAGACTCCTGGGATTTTTTTTTTTTTTTTGAGTAGGTATATGGAAGTTGGGCAGTTTATTTCCCTTTAAGGCTCTCATTTTGGCAGATAAGACTCTATTTCTACTCTTTTATAGTTTTGTAACCTGCTTACTTACTCTGGGTCTTAATTTTCTCCTCTGAAAAATAACTACAATAATCAATTTCTAAAAATCTTTCAATTATAAATTTATAATCTTGTAAAGTTTTTCCAAGAGACCAAAATATATATTCTGGTATAATGGAAATTAGAAATGTGATAACTATTACTATTTAACATGGTTTAAGAAATGTTTATCATAGCAATAATACACCCCCCCAAAAGACAAAGAAATTTTAAAAAATGTCAAAGTAGAAAAAAATCCTTTTTGTACATGGTTTGATTTACTTGAAAAATCCAACTAGAAATTAATCAGGCTTTACTTCAAAAAAAATGCAGTATATAAAATAAATCAATATTCCTACATATCATGAACAAAACTTACATGAAAGACAAAAAAAAGAGAAATGCCACTCAAAACAAATGTGCAAAATATCTGGGAGTCTTTCTAAAACTTCAGAACTATAGAAATGAAATTGTAAAACACTGAAGAAAAATAGGCATAAATAGTTGGACAAACAGTTTTTTATTAAGGCAACAATATAATATAACAAAAATGACAATACCACCTAAATTAAATTTCTTATTCAATGCCACACTAATCAAAATATGAAATGATTTTTATAGGGCTAGAAAAAAATAATAGCAAAATTTAACTAGAGGAACAAAGATAAAGAATTACAAAGACAAAAAGCAAAAAAAGCAAAAGTCAAAAATGTAGCTGAGCAGCACCAGATATTAAAATACATTACAGACAATGATCATTGAATATATATATACATATATATATATATATATATATATATATATATATATGGAAATAGTTAAAAAGTAGAAAGATTGATTAGAATAATAGATTAAATACACAATATTCAAAAAGACTATAACTAGCACCTTTAAAAAAAAACTAGTGCTTTAAAAAAAAATACAATAATATGCCAGTTCCTGGAATAAAATCTCACTATTTGAAACTAGAAATCAATATGTCAGAAATTTGATATAGACAAATATCTTATACAGAAAATACCAAGATAAGCTCTAAATGGGTTCATATCCCAAACAAATTAAAGAAGTAAAAGAAAAAAATTATCTTTTGTAATTATGAATTAAGTAAGACATTAATGGCCAAATAGGATATAGAAAAGAAGATAAAATGAATGATTCCAATAGGATAATTTTTTTTTAAAGTTTTTTGCACAAACAAAATTAATGCTCTTATAATTAGAGGGGAAACAGGTAGGTCAAAAAAAATCTTGACAAGAAGTTTCTCTGGTAAAGATTTTAACTACAAAGCATAAGCAACTGATTCAAATTTATAAAAGCAAAAACCAATGTACAGTAAACAAATGGTCAAAGGATATTGACAAGCAGTTTTCAAGGGAAAAAATGTAAATTATTAATAGCTATGTAAAAAAAAATTCACAAACCACTAAAAATTAAACAAAATTCTGTCTCATATTTTCCAGATTGTCAGAGATGACCAAAAACAAAACGAAAATGAAAATCATTAGTGGAACTATTGGAAAACAAGAACACTCCTGCCCTGTTGATAAAGATATAATTATTTGGTCCAGCTGTTCTAAAAAGCAATTTGGAAATATGCTCTAAAAGTCATTAAATTGATTATACCCTTTAACTCAACTAATAGGTCTGGGCTTTACGCTAAAAAAAATCAGAGCAAGGGAAAAAAGATAGATAGATAGTTATAGATAGATATAAAGAGAGAGAGAGAGTATTAATTTTTGTCATAACAAAAAAATAAAAACCAAGGAGATTTTCATCTATTGAAGAATGACCCAAAAAAGCACAGTAACAATCCAATGTAATATTATTAATCCACAAGAAATGGATGATTTCAAAGAAAACAGGGAAGACTTGTCTGAACTGATGAAGAATGATGAGACTAGGAACAGAAAAAAATACAATAACAAAATTATATAGAAAACCAATATTGAAATATTTGAGAAGTCTGATCAATATAGTGACAAACCACAGTTCCAGAAGGCTGAACGTAAAGCATGCCATCTACATCCTGACAGAGCTATGATGGCATTGAGATGAAAGATGAGACATATATTTTTAGAAATAGTGTGTAAATTTGCTTCTCTTTACAATGCATATTTATTGGGGGGTTGGAGGACATTGTACATGTTTTTGTTCAATTGTAGTTGAGCAATGTGGAGGGAAGAAGAGAAAATAAATATTTGTAGTTTTTTTTAATTATATGTTTAAGAGGAAAAATATAATGATAAACCTATGTGAGAGGGGAAAATAATGTCAAATAAAAAAATTAAAAGAAAAGGTTTTGTTAGTAATCTATCTGAAATGACTTGAAAAGGTCACAGAACTATGCAAAATTATATTTTCTATGTCCCAAGTAATATTTTGAGGATAAAAACAATGTTGGCAGCCCAAATATCTTTTGGCATCATGTATAAGAACTCATCCCTCTGAGGAATGTCTCCATAGCCAGGCATTGGGTTTTTGTTGATTTATTGTATTTTCATATTATATGAATATAAGACATGTTCAATCAAACCAAATAGGCTTTGCAAATTAAATGAAAACATTATGAGTCTTTTCTTCATGCTGCCTATGTCATTTTGCCAATAATAAAGATGTTGAATAAAATACTAGATATATTCAGTAGCCATTTAAAAATTTAAAATTTCCAAATGATTTACCTTTTTATAAATAGATTTCAATTGCATAGAGAATTTCAGTCAACACAATGCACTAAAATGACAAGCCTTATACATTTTTATATGAAGAACTCTCATTAATTTTAATGATATTTAAGATTACTGTGGGATTGAACTATAAACATGTACAAAACATAAATTTTCAGAGTTAATTTCTTTTGGGGGGAGGGCAAAGCAAAACATACAGAAACAATTATTTTGACCTATTTTGAAACTAAAATAGAATCTGTGAGATTTTTATCACATAAAGAAAGCCATATGTAGCGAGGTGTAGTAAATCTATATCCAGAAGCAGTCTTGGGCTAATTAAAAATACTAAATTGCATAATCTCAAAATTAGTGTTTGTAACAAAATAAGCTACTCAACCTTGAATGCAGCATTATGTGTGTGCAGCCATAATGAGCTGCTTTCCTATGATGCACAGTCCTTGACATTTGTCCTAATCCTTAGACCACCCAAATATAGCAATCTGCTATTTGAAAAAGGCACCCTACAAGTTCCCCTTTTCTCTTCTTAAGGCTATATTTTTTAAAGAGCCATCAGTTATCAGTAGACTCCACTCATCATGTTAATGGTTTCTATAAATACTCTGACAGATCATCCTTCTCTAAATTGTCTCACAAGGAAAGGATAAGAAATTTGTACTTAGATATTGTGACTAGACCCACAAGACAGCATTCTGCCTCTGCTGAGTATAATGAGAAAGACATCAAAGGCTTTGCCTATTGGATTCATTCCCTATTCAAAGAAAGGTAAGTTTAGTCTGAAAAAGAAAAATATCCCACCAAGATACTGTTCCTGTTTATTTTCTCCTTTGACAGAATAATGTTGTAGTCAGGGCACTAGACTTTGAATTTCATTTGTTGTGAAACTGCTAGTGAGACACAAGATATGCATTATATGAACTCTGATGCTGACATTCAGGGTAAGGAAATTAGACAAAGGAATTTGAACTTTACTCCATGGGGGATAGGGAGTAACCAAAGAATTTTGAGCAAGATGGCATGCTCAGATCTCTGGATAGGAAGGAAAAAAGAGGAAAGAAAGAGAGAAAGACCTATCAGGTCTTTCTTACATTTATAATAATCCATATTGGTAATGAGGGCAGACAAAGAAGTCTGGTATGAGAGACATTACTTAATTAGTTAAATGAATCTATGATCTCATTAATGTGGTCATTCCTTCCAGCAATACAAAGAAAGCATAAGGCATATCCATACCTGCCCATCCTGTCCATTTACAAAGTTCTCTCTATGGCACTTAAAGCTCCTTATAATCTAGTCTCTTCCTTTCCAAAATCCTTGCATTTTATTCCCTTCCATGAATTCTATGATCTTGTTCCATTGACTAACTTGCTGCTTTTCCAATTTGACACTCTCCTCCCAATCTTTCTGTAGTTGCACTGGTTCTCCCCAGGCCTGAAATGTTTTCCCTCCTCACTTCTGCCTCTTAGGTTTCCTTAGTTTTCTTCAGAACTTGGCTCAAATCCTATCTTCCAGAAGAGTCTTTCCCCAGACGCTAAAGTGCTAATGCCTTCCCCTCTACAATTATCTTTCATCTATTCTGTCCACATCTTATCTGTCCATAGCTATTTGTATGTTGCCTCCTCCATTAGAATATGAGCTTCTTGAGGGTAGGAACTATTTTTTGCCTTTCTTTGTATCCTCATCACTTAGTAGTAGTGTCCAGCACATCATAAACACTTGAAAAATATTTATTGACTTGATTTGTTGACTTGTAAATCTTCCACAGGGCATTCACCCAATTTGTTAGAGGTCCCTCTCTAGTTCTATTGATATTGTAGATTAAAGGAAAATAAGACAACTAGCATTTATTAAGTGTTTGCTATGATCTAGACATTATATTAAATACTGAGGATACAAATACAAACAAAAAGACATAAAAAAGCACCTGAAAAACAGGAGACTGGAAAAAATAGAAGAGTCTATGAGGAAGCAGGTACTGAAATACAGAAAGTTGGATGCATAACCAGTAGAGGAATGAAATTGGTAGGTCTGAGTCCTCCCCAAAATGGAGACCCCAGAAGGAATTTATTAGCTGGGGAAGCAAATCAGCATGGTAGAGAAAAGGAATATTCCTAGGTGAAGAGAGTGAAGGATTTCAGGATTAAACTGACACTGAGTCATTATGTTAATTTCTAGAAAGTCAGAAGCACAGGCAGGAAGGAAATGGTACACAGAATTGTCCACCAAAAATTATGCTTCATTCCACTCTTCTCGTCAGCCCATCTTTTTTTCAATCAAACATCTCTCTGATAAAATCCTTTATGCTGCTGCTTCTTTGCAATTCTTTTTTTGTAATGTATTGCAGCCTGCTTACAACCATCATGCACCTCTCCATGGCAACCTATGAAACAAAGAAAAATATAAACTGGTCCTCAGTCCTGTGAGAGATATTCCAGAGGATAACATTTATAAGACTTGGTGTTTAAAGCTCTGGGGAAGAGGATTAATTAGATTTGTTCTGCTTGGAATCAGAGTACAAAACCAGGATCATTGGAATAAAGTTTAAGGAAATCACATCAAACAAAAAAACATTTATTAAATATTTACTATGTGCCAGGTAGATAGATAGGTTTTGTATTCATATAGTTATCTAAATAAGTCAAATGGGATTCCAGGGCAGATAATGGGTTCTCAACCCTATATGTCATCAACTGAGAACTGAATAACCACTTGTCAATAATACTCTAGATGGAATAGTAATATTCTAGATGGAATCTAGAATACTTTCCAGATACTAGGTAGATTAGATGACTTCTGGAGTGCTTTCTTATTATTTGAATCTGATTGAATATGAAAGCTGGGTGAGAAAGAAAAGTTAAAGTTAACACCAATATTTCAAACACAGAAGACTGGGTGAATAGTGGTATCTCTTACAAAAATAGTGAAATAGAAAAGAAAAGCAAATTTCAAGGGAAAGATAAAGAGTTCAGTTTTCTAGATGTAACAATTGAGATACTGTAAACACAGCTAGGGTTGCCTGCAGATATATGGATATCTAGAACTCCCAAAAATGGGCAGGGTTGACATGGCCATCTAAGAAGTTCAAAATAAATACTTGTTTGATTATTGATAGATTGTTGAAACAAGTAGGTACAAAATTGCCCAAGATACACATCTTTCATCAGAGAGTTCTATTTTTCCATTCACAAAGAATGACTCATTGGTTTCCCTTTGTCTGAATTCTTGTGTCATTTGCAGATATATTGCAAAATACAAATTAATCCCATTTGTGGCTATTTTAGGGTTAATAATCTCTTTCAGATAACATTAATACAGTAGTTAAATTAATATATTTGCACATAGCTAATTGAAAGTAGGAGAGATAAAATATTATTGTTCATTTTTGCTTTTTATATGAGAGGGGGGAGGATTTGGTTCCCCTCACTCCCAGGTGTTATAATGAAAGAAATCAAAAGTGAAGTAATAGAAATGAGATTTTAATATGTCTAAACTAAGTTCAAAGACAATTTTATATCCTGATATTCCTTTTTAAAAGAATGGAGTTATTTCGGATGGAACTAGAAGGGCAATTTTCTGTTGAATGACTCTAGATTGGCTATATCTATAGAGGTCATTAAAAGACATCTTACCATCTTTGAGAGGCAATATAGTCTAAGTAGGAAGCAGCTTTGTGATGCTAATTCCTGAACCAGTGGATCAGAGTGGAGAGAGAGGATTTTCTCTTCTGATTCAGGATCTACTTCTATAATAGGAGATAAAAATTTATCAAAGAACAGAGGTAGATACTCACTGATACAAAGATTTAGGGGCAGAAAGCAGCTTCAGAGTTGTCACCTCTAGTACCAGAAAAGCTAGATGACTATTTGAAGCCTGTTTGTCAATATCTGAGCTGCTGGATGAAATTGATACAGGGAACCCAAGTTTAGCAACCTGACCATCAGAGATGCTACACTCAAATTGTAGCAGCATAAGAACATCATAAGAAGAGAATAAGGAATCAGAAGTTTGATATACCAGAGGTATAAGTTGCATTAGTCACATGTGTGTGCTTCACTCCTAAAGTATGTATATTTTTAGGGAACACACACCAGATTTAAGGACAGGGATGTTTTTAGCCATTTAGTAATTGTGGCATCTTAAGTGCCTTTGTTTAAAACTAATTACATCTACAGTTATAGTAGTGAACTTAAGCTAAGCTCACAATTAGGGTCTTGTAGACAATATTTTTAGGAGTAAAGATGATGTGGAAAACTTCCTATCTTTGATTCCCAAACCCCTCTAGTGAATGTAATTGCCCTTTGACTCACAAATCCTGCTCCCTTTGAATTCCAATAGAAGATGCGGACCTGTCCCAGCCCCATCCAGATCTGAGCCAACTTTGGGGACTACATCCAAAAGCCCCTTGAGCTAAGTCTCCTATTATAAAAGGGCCATGCTGGGAACCCCTCTTTGCAGAGATTCCAAACATGGTACCCATGTGAGGACCCTCTGTCCACTGGACCCTCTGTCCAGTGCCCTCCTTGTCTCTACCTTCACCTATCTCCTACTTCTAAACTCAATAATAAACATCTTTTTACTAATCTAGCTCTCTGGGCCAATAAATCCCTTTATTGGGAACTTGCGCTGCTACTAGACCTCATTTACCACTGTATTCTTGTGCCAAATCCAAGGGGGTTGCAGGGGAGCTCTGTTTGACTCCCTGTACCCCAAACCTGCCACTAGACCTCAACTAAATCCTAATTTCATTTAGGTACCCCAAATCTAGACCTCAACAAAGATTCAAAGAGTACCTTGAATTTGGGTAAATAACCATGCCCCTAGGAAACAAACCAGTCTGTGAGTGCCAAGTTGAGTAGACCAGAAGGTTTGCTATTCAAAAAATAATTGCTGTTTTGTATAACTTCACACACATGTGGTTTCTTAATTATGGGTGGGGATAACGGAGAGAACCTAGAAATCAAAACTTTTAAAAACAAATGTAAAAAAAGTTTGTTGTGTGGGGCACCTAGGTGGCACAGTGGATAGAGCACCAACCCTGAAGCCAGGAGGACCTGAGTTCAAATTTGGTCTCAGACACTTAACATTTCCTAGCTGTGTGACCCTGGCCAAATCACTTAATCCAATTGCCTCAAAAAATAAATAAATAAATAAATAAAATTGTTGTGAATGTGACTGGGAAGAAATATTACATAAATAAATCAAATACAAAAAATAATGAATTTTAACATATATAGTCTAATTTTTTCCATTCTACCTAATGAACAAGTATCAAAATCACAACAAACTTCTAAATTCAAATTGAGCATTATTCTCATTGTTTAACTATTAAAAGCTGTGCTTCTCTCAATTGGTTTTCTACAGCCCTATTCTGCTTTTCTTACTCACAGATTTCCTTCCAAGCTCCTTTCAGAGTCCTCGGGCTTGAATTCCTTGACTGTTGTTGAAGGCTCTCTGGGCAAGGGAATAATTAACAACCTCTTATTTCCCTATTATTCTTAGATCACCTCACAACTCTGCCAATCTTCATTTCCTGTTATAGACTATTCTCTTCTCTTAGCCTAAACCACCCTTTGCCTGATATTCAATTCAATTCAACAAATATTTATGTAGTGCCTACTATGTGCAAGGATCTGAACTAATTTGGCCGTCTGTTTGCTTTCTAGCAAACATCTGTCTTTCAAAAGAAATAGAGGGACATTATGGTCCCTGCTTCAGCAACACATGCTTCCTTCTGGATCTCCATTTGAGGAATCATCCTATTTCTTAAAGGGGCAAGGTTCCTTTTCTCCTCTACATTGTAGACATAGAAAATGGAACAGCATATGTTTTAAATAAACTTAGGCAGTAATTTCTTCCCACCAGTTATTAAATCTATATGGTATCATGATCTGTAAGGTAATGTGCTTCTTGAAATTATTTCTGTATCTTAATCAGTCTGAAATCCTAAGGCTGAGGACATGAGAGTTCTTTCCATACCTAGTTAAATCCTTTTCTCTTGAGCTTTGTGACCAAACACAACTCTTTCCCCAGGTCTCACCTCTAAATTTGGAATGAAGCAGTGCTATTTATTAAAAATACATGGGAACCATCTACCCTATCTGTGTCTATTTTCTTGGCTTCTAAAGAATGCTAATAAAGAATGAAGAAATGCACACTTCCATAGTCCTCAAATGAAATATAATTGTTATTGTTTACAGGTGTACTCTGAAATGTTCACTTATTAAAAGAATCATACAAGCATACCAATTTGGAAATAACCATCCTAGTTTATTTTCAACTAATAATTGATTAGTAAATCATTTATTTGTCACTACTAGGTGAACTAGATGCAACAAGCAGATGTTTGTTTTTTAAAGAAACAGATTTTAAAATAAATTAAATTCAAGGTATTTTAACTTGTTTAGTTATTATTTGATTATACAAAATAGACTTTTTTTGCTTAAGGTATTTTAATAAATCTAAAATTTCAATCAGCTGATCCTTTTGTCCCCATGCTTATGTTATGTGTAGCTCAAAGTTATTGAGTTTTTCATTCAAATCCCTAAAGAGTAAGGGTCTGAGTATTTTTGCAGCTCCAATCTACAAATCAGTTGATTTTTTTTAAACATCATCTCCTAGTTTTTTTTTTTTTTTTCATCAGAAAGGAAGTTGAGAGGTGTTAAGAAAACAATGGGTACATTTGATGACAGATAAAACCAGGGTCAGTGTCTCATTCACTAGCTTTTTCCCAGGCAGAGGCACATTTTCCTGAGGGGTCATTGGTTCTTTGCAGACAGCATTCTTTCTGCCAGGCACTTTGTAATGTGCAATGAACAGTGTCATTTATTTTCATTTCCTCATACTTAATTGCATGCTTCTTGCTTCCAACATTAAGCCAGAAGGCAGGTGGCAGAAGCAGTAAACTAGGAGGCTACTAGCTGTCTTAGTAGTTACAGGCCATGCTACCCTCCTTTTGAAACAACCTGATTGTTTACAATTCAGCAGGAGCTATTGAACTGGAAAAATGCTCTCTTTCATTGCACAGTCAATATATTTTCCTTCTCCTATGTAAAAAAAAAATCAGCCACTGTATGCAGCATGCAGCATTACAGCAAATAATAATAAAGGCAAGAATTCTTGTACCTTTCATCAAGATGGATCTGAGAGTGATGAGTGGGGTCATCTCAACAGCAGAAAACAGAGGGAAATAATTACCTTGAAAAACTCTATAAACAACAAAATTACAAAGAACTAGGAATGATTGGTCCAAAGATAACTCTTGAGTTAGAATATATATCAGAAATGTTACTTCTAAAGCATTAGTATCTATTCATACACGAATCTATTTTAAATTGATTTTCTTAAAACCTAAAAAAGATCTTTCTTAAGACTAAAAAAAGGAGACTAAACAAGCTGTACTTGCTTAAGTACTGTGTAATTACTCAGTGGAAAGGAACTGAACTTTTGGTTTCACTGATATAGGAAACTATGGATAAGGAAACACCTCCTACCAATGCAGGTCTGCATCATCACTGCAATTTAAAAGTTTCAAAGAGTCAAGTTAAGTGACTTGAACAGTGTCACAGGGATTAGTATGTGTCAAAGAAAGGAATTGAACCCAAGTCTCCTTGGCTTATTTCTTGGCCATCTCACTCTCCACTATAACATGTTGCCACTCTTAGTTATAGTTTTAAAATATGTGATCATTTCTCAGTAATCATTCATTTCATTAAATAAGCCTAAATAAAGAAAAGGGTCTTTGGTAATCTTCTTCCTCTTCCCCATCAGTGAGTTAATAAATACTTATTAAGCATCTACTATGTGCCAAGTTCTGTGCTAAGCACTTACCTCCCCTCATCTCACTCACCAACTTTTGTTGCTGAGCTAAAGCAATATTAATATGGTTTTTTCCCCTACTTTTACTAATAGATGTGACATTTAACTCATAGAGATTTATTGACATATTTAGACCAAATGATAATCCTTGTTTCTATTACTATCTTCGAGTAGAATTTTATGACACATAAATTATGGTTTTACAATGATGTCCCACTAGTTGCTGTTCTGGTGTCCTTCAAAATGTGAGAAAGCACACTATATGGCAGTAGTAAAGATTAACAAATGTCACTGGAGTTTAATTTCCTGCTTTTATGTAGTCTTATGTATACAATGAAGCCATATTCTGTGAAATCTTTTTCTCTTCCTGGTGATAATTTTCCCCATAAAGACTGTTAGAGGGAGGAGAGAAAGAAAGTGAAAATTTAGCCAAACCCAACCCTCCAAAAGTGAAGCAGGGCTTGAAGCAGCAGATTATCAATGCTAGCACTATCCAAAGCAGAAAAGGTCATGAAAGTCAAAACCTATGAGCAGAGGGTTTTAACTTGGGGTCCCCTGTTATATTTCAAAATAATTGGTTTGCTTTGTAATTCTATTTTGTTTCATACATTTAAAAACATTCTTTTGAGAAGGAGTTCATAGGCTTCAGCAGATTGTCAAGAGGGTCCATGACAAAAAAAATGTCTTGAAGGCCTCCTTTGACCTGTCTTCTTCTGCTGGAAGGGGACTTCAACTATATAAGCTCTTAGTGTAAGGTAAGGTGTTACAGGAAGAATAGCTAAAACTTATCCTTCCCTCTTTCCATCTCATCTCTGCTTACTCTTGCCCTTTTCTCTATCATATCTTCTGTCTTTCTTATATTCTATTGTATTCTAAATATTTGCCTTTCCCCTTGATTATAGCATTTATATTCACTATGCTTTTTCTATAACTTTCCAAAAAATGAGCTTCACTGCAAACTGTTTTTCCAGATTCTATATTAAAAATAATAGAATACAATATCACATCATAAACTACTAGATATATTTATCAAACAAGTATTTGAGAAGCAGCATGGTTACTAGATAGAATCAACATTAGAGTTGGGAAGTCTGATTTTTTTGTCTTTATATTTCCTAGGCTCCAGAAATAAAACTGTTCATAGAATATAGAGAGTTTGGGCCTTAGAATCAAGAGATCTGGATTAAAGTTCTGCTACTGACATATACTGGCTATAAGATACAAGGCAAGTTATTTAAGTTTTCAGCAGCTTTCAGAATAATTATTACCAATCTACTTTAGTAGAGGGATTTTCTTATCCTCAAGTCCCCTGTAGTAAAGATTTTTTTTTGTTTAGTTGCATGACTGGTCCAGATCTTTGTTTCTATTAGTCTGAAAAGTGAAAATTCCTTCCCTCATGCAAATCTTTAAATGTTGGTAACTTAGGGTTCCCAGATTTCTCTGGGACACAGAGGCATATGATAACTTGGTCTGATTTAGAAGTTCTAAAGATTTGGAAGAGAGCTATTTGTTTGGTTAGTCATTTCTGATCATGTCCATCACTTCATAAACCCATTTGGGGTTTTCTTAACAAAGATATTGAAGGAGTTTGCCATTTTCTTTTTCAGCTCATTTTACAAATGAGGAAACTGAGACAAATAGGGTAACTGACGTGCCCAGGGTAACACAGTCAGTGTCCAGAGGCCAGATTTGAACCCAGGAAGAAGAGTGCTCCTGACTCCAGGTCCAGCCTCTTATCCATTCAACTCCCTTAAACAATTGGAGTCCCCCAATAATCATGAAATCATGGTAACAGCAACATTAAAACAACTATAGAGCAAATAATACTGATACAGATCAGTAATATGCTCAGAATATTAGGTGTGTTCCTAATATGGATGTTTTTAAATATTCAGTAAATTTAGGAACAAAAACAAGTCTTGTTCTTCATCAACAGAGTTATATTTATTTAAGAGGAGAAACAACTTAACATTAAGCATCATAAATTAATATATCACTCAATCAACCTTTGTTTAATATCTATTATGTTAGTGACATGGAGCTAAATACTAAGGAAATAAAAACAAAAATGAAACAGTCTTTGCCCTCAATAAGCTTATATGTTATTGGGGGGAATTTTTTTCATGTATTATTATATATATGTATGTACAAGTGTATGTATATGGCATTGTAAAAAAAACTTAAACCTAAATAATTAAAGAAATATTAATTATGCATGATTAGGCTGAACCAAAATTATTAAAATTGTTGTGCCACAGTTTCCCTAATTGTCCTGCCTTAGTTTCCCTAAATTGTCTTGCCTCAGTTTCCCTAAATTGTTCTGCCTTGGTTCCTTAATTGTTCTACCTCAATTCCCCTGGTTGCAACCCCCCTTTCCTGTTCATTAGGAGTGGATAATTAGGGCTATAGAGATCTGGCCACTGGCATTCCAAAAGATGAAACTCCAGATGTCCTATCTGAGATATCTAACTGGCATCCTCTATCTCTAAGTTCCAGACTTTCTGTTGTCTCTGACTACTCCCTTCACTCCCAGTTTATCAGAATTTATGGTCCTCACCCCCCACCCTGTCAGAACTGGATTGATGGTCCATTTCTGGAAATTCCTACCCTCAGTGCTTGGACTCCACCCCCTGTCTTTGTCACACTGATCTTGGAGCCACATATATAATTCATTGGAATCTTACATTCGATGTTGATGTTGATGCTGATGCTGATGCTGAATACTTTAAGACATCAACCCTGGAACCAAAATGGATCTTTTGGTCCCAGAAAATCTTTCCCTCTCAGAAATCCAAATAAAATATTAAAAACTCTCTAATCTCTATCTTGCCTCAGTTTCTCCAGCATTACAAAATGATAACTGCCAATATTAGTTTGCTAAATATGCCAATCAAACCACTAAATATTTAGCTTATGAGCCTAGAAAAAATTAGCAAAATTCATCTGAAAAAAGAAGAGGTCAAGAACCTTAAGAGGAATAATGAAAAATGTGAGAAGGAATTGGGCTTATCAGTTTAGATTTTCATACTACAAAGCAATTGTCATCACAACTATTTGATACTGATTAAAAAGAAAAGAACTCAAACATCACCACAGATAGGGTATACAACACAACATACAGAAGCAAATTAGCATAATATAAGACTGATAAATCAGTACTTGACAAAAATTACTGAGCAAATTAGAAAGCAATCTGGCAAATAAAAGGGAGGACTTCAAATGAATACATGATATAAATTTAAAATTTTGTATCATTAAAAAATAGAGGAACAAGAAAGAAAATATTTTGCAACTTCAAATGAAAAAGAATTCAAGATAAAAGAAATACAGAAAAAAATCACAGAAAATATAATGGATAATTTTAATTACATAAAATTATAAAGGTTTGGACTTATAAAGGTTTTGGACCAAATGCAAACTAAAATTAAAAGAGACACAAGTAATTAGGGAAAAATCTTTGTAACAATTTTCTCTGATATACCCAAAATGTCACTAAATTAGGAGTATGTTTTGATCCAATGATTTCATTAGTTAATCTATCCCCAAAAGATCAAAGAAAGAAATATAAATGTCATGTCAAAAAAGCAGCATTTTTGTTATGATAAAGAACTAGAACTGGTTGATCACAAATTGGAAAATAGTGGAGCATATTTTGATACATGAATTCAGTGGGATATAGTAGTGTACTATAAGAAATTTTAAAAGGGACAGATTCAGATAAACCTGGGAAAGCTTTTATTAATTGATGTCAAGTGACTTCAGAAGAACCAAGAGAATTATTTATACAATAAACAATAGCATTGTAAAGATAAACAGTTTTGAAGATTTAATGAATTTGATCAATGCAAAACCAAACCATTTCAGAGAACTGGTGGAAATAGTGATAAAATATGCTACCCACCTCCTGACAGAGCTGACAAATGCAAGATAAAGTATAAAGCATACATTTTTGGACAAAAGCAATATGGAAATTTGCTTTTTTTACTTAATTTAACATATTTGTTACAAAAGGTTGGTTTTTTCCTTCTTTTTCCCCAATGGCAGGGCCATAGAGATGGGAGAGAAAGGTGGGGGTGGGGTGGGATCAGGGCACCAAAAAAAATAATAAAGAAAAAAGAGCCATTGAAGCATCTTAAAATGCACAGATATGACCACAAAGATGCAAAGCTGGACATATTCTCTCTTATCACCTAACTCAAAAATTAAAAAAAAAAAAAACACAAAAGAGAAATGATTCCATAGATTAAAACATACTATTTTCACTTTTTATTTTTTTCTTTCTTGTAATTTTTTCCCTTTTGTTCTGATTCTTTTTCACAATGTGACTAATGTGAAAATATGTTTAATATGATTGTACATGTATAACCTATAACAAATTAATTGCCATCTTGGGGAGACACAGGAGAAAAAAAATAGAAGTCAAAATCTTATTAAAATAAATGTCAAAAACTAATAAATATTGTTTTTTAAAAAGAAAAATTATTCAAAAAAGAATAGTTACAACTGAATCTACAGAACAATAAAGCAAGAAAACTGACAAGGTAATAGCTATATAAATGGAAACTGATACCTCTGATCCTTAAGGCAATCACTGAACATCTTTTTCCCATCTATCTCCAAGTTCAAACAAGAAGCATTAACCATTACAAGAGTCTATGTTTTGGGAGCCACACAGAGATTCTTCTCTTTTTACAGAGACTTTTCTAGGACTCCAATTCATTCTAAGTGTTTTAGGAATAACAGATTCTCTCCTTTTGACAGAGACTACACCCTGTGGCAACAAACATTAGCTATTGATGTTACTCAACCATGTGAAGAGGAAAGAGAGGAAATTGGATTTACCTCTGCTGATAGTGGACTTTAAATTAAGAAGTATGGAACTAGTTCCAACTAGAATACCCATCCTGCTCTAACCAAACCCAGCACCAATAGAGAATGAATTCCAACTGAAATAACACCAGAAACTACTTAGGGTAAGGTTGAGGCCTACTTGATCTTTACAATTTTGTTACATTCACGTTTGATTTTTTTATGTGTGGTGGTTCTTTCCATTTACATTATTGTAGCTTTTGTGTACATTGTTTTCTTGCTTTTGTGTATTGTAGTTCTTTCCATTTACATTGTTATAGTTATTTGTGAACATTGTTTTCTTACCTGAGCTTGCTTCACTTTGCATCAGTTTCTGTAACTCTTTCCATGCTTCTTTGTATTAAATGCATAATTAATTGCAATTTCTTATAATAAAATTCTATTACATTCATGTATTCCAATTTGTTTATTCCAGTCAATGGGCATCTCTATTTCTAATTCTTTATTATCACAAAAAGTGATTCTATAAATATTTTTGTATATTTTGTGTATTTTTTCTTATTGATGGCTAGGAAGATATCAATAAGATTGGACTTTTATTACTGTATAATCCTAATAATGACATCTTTAATTTAAAAAGTTATGGACATTTCAGGCACTTTATATTCATAATTCTGAACTGCTTTCCAGAATAACTATACCATTTCACATTTCCAGCAAACATGAATTAATGTGCCTATTATTCCATAACCTTTTCAATATTAAAATCTTATGATTTTTTGTTATCTTCTTCAATTTATAGGGTACTTTCATTTTGCATTTCTCTATGACATATCAAAAAGATATTTTTAAATATACAAAGAGGTAAAATAATGGATATGGAATTTAAAGAAATAAAAGAAATGACAGCAGAGGAGTAGGCTCAAAACATCAAGGAGTAAACTTCATGACCCTTCCCCACTAATGAATCAATGTATTTTGTTGGGAGTGGAGTGGTTGGACAACATTGATTTAGGAAGTTGCTTAAATGGGAAAGGGATGGAGGAGAATGAATGACAAGCTCTAATCAACTCCATGATTAAACAATAAGGGAGATACAGATCCAATAGTCATTCAGAAAGATGAGTTTTTCCCTTGGGGAAAAGTTCTATGTCTTTCCTGGAAGATGGAGATCTTACTATAGATATCATCTGGAGGGATTTGGTGTCCAGGGAAAGCATTTCTTCTGAAAAATGTGCCTCCATGAACATCTTTCTTCAGAATTAGGGAAATAAGTGCCAATATAAATAATGAATATTGATTGTAAAATTCTTCAAACAGATTACAGCAATGAATCCAAAAAATTATTGATTATAAACAATTTAGGTACCAAAGATACAAGCATAGTTCAACATTATGAAAATGTTCAATATAATTAATCATATTAAAAACAAAAATATCCAAAACAACATGACTATGGAGGGACCCTTTGACAAAGGACATTCATTTGTGGAGAAAATCCATGAACATAGAGGAATCTTTTTAGTATAATAAAAAGTATCTATCAAAGATCAAAAGCAAGCATCACATAAGCAATGGAGATACACTGGAAACTTACCTAATAAATGCAAGAATGAAGTAAAGGTACTCCCTTTCCTGGTTATTTTCTAATATGGTTTTAGAATGGCCAGTAACAGCAATAATAAATGAAAATGAAATTAAGACATAAAAATGGGCAACAGAAGTGAAGATAACTATAGTTGAAGGCTAAAAAATAAACTGACAATCAACAGCGTTTGTATGTGATAATAACAAAATTCAGGAGACAATAATAATAAGAAAAATATCATAGAAAATAAGTACAAAATGTATAAAATGTTTCAGAATCAGTCTAGCATACTCCCTACTTGTATTGATTAAATTGCAAGTGCTTTTTAAAGAAATGAGAAAGTTAAATAGCTAGAGTAATATTCAATATTCTTGGTTGAGTCATACCAATGTAATAAAAAATGACAATATAAAAAATGACGAGTCAAGTCAATATAATAAAAATGACAATCAAAGTAAGAAAGGAATATTTTATAGAACTGTATAAAATAATGTCAAAATGAATTTAAAGAGACAGAAGTCCTAACTTACCAAGGTAAATAATTTTAAAAGATATGAAAGTGGGAGAAATATTTCAAACTATATTATGAAGCAGTAATCATAAAAAATTTTGATATTGTATTTTTAAAACATAAAAGTAGATAAATGAAAAATTAAAGAAGATTCAGAAATAATGGAATTCAATAACATAATCCAATAAAACTAAGAATTCTTTATTTGATAAGAGGTTCTAGAAAAATTAGAAAACCATCTGGAAGAAATCAGGCTTAGTACAACAAATTGCAATACCTTTTATAATAATTCCAAAATAAATATATGATCTGAATATCGAGACTATAGCTTTAAAAATAAGAGAAGCATATCATATACTGTCCATTGAATTAGTCATCAAAGAAAAGATAAGAGTCAATAAAAAAGGTCATATAAATAACTTTGGTTACATGAAAATGAAAAGTTTTTAATAAATAAAATTACAGCAGCTAGGATAAGAAGGGAAATAGTCAACTGGGAGTCAATAGATGAAATGTATTAAAAATACAAGAGTTTGATTTAAAAATAAAAATTAAAAATACATAAGTAGTTAAAGGATTTAGTTCTTAAATGATGAATTATAAATTATAAATGGACATGTGAAGACCGTGTATTTTAAAATCAGCCAGAGTCAGGAATTCAGGTTAGGGGAAAATTGTCACTTTATTCTCAGTGAAGAAAGATCGGAGGTGGAAGGGAATCGGCAATAGCAATGTGTGTAGCTGAGTCAAGTAGCTAGCTAGACCAACAGCCACATGACCAGCAGCTACAAGCATGGAACCCAGGCTCAATCTCTCCCAGCTTCTCTTCCTGTCTCTCTGTCTTCACTCACCATTTCCTATACAACACATCAGGACTTGCACAGAGAGTGGGCAGGGACCATTCTTTATCCAATCATGTATATTAATAGAGTATAGTCCAATTACTATTCAGCCTCATGTACTTGGGACCTCAGTGCATCAACTCAAACCTCAGCCCATTACATGGACATATGAAAAATGCTTCAATTCACTAAATTATAAGAACTATGGAAATGAAAATAACCCACAAATTTTATCTCCTACCCAGAAAATTGAACAAATGACAAATGACTAGAAAAGTCAGTATTAGAGGGATTATGTGAAGACATTGTATGTTGATGTTGTTTAGTCATTCAATTATGTCTGACTCTTCATGACCCCATGAACTGTACTGTTGTGGGGGGGGGGGGGGGATTTGACAAAGATATTGAAGTGGTTTGCCATTTTCTTCTCAAGTGGATTAAGGCAAAGAGATTTTAATTGACTTGCCCAGTCACATAGCTAGCAAGTGTTTGAGTCCATATTGAATTCAGTTTTGTTTTATTTTTTCTGATTCTAGGCATAACATTCTATACATTGAGCCACATAGCTACCCCCTAGGTATACTAATGCATAATTATTGACTTAGTACTATTTTGAAAGTGATTTGAAATTATAAAAATAAAGTGGTTAAAATGTTTGAGCCAGAGCTTTCACCATTAGTTATATATTCCAAAGATATCAATGATAAAAAAGAAAGGTTTCATATGCACCAAGATATTTAAAGTATTCATAGCAAAGAATTAGAAACAAAGCAGATATCTATCTATTTGTGAATCATTAATCAAATTGTATTTGGAAAACTGTTATACAGTAAGAAGCAACAAATGTTATGAAGACAGAGAAACATGAAAAGACTTTAATGAAATGAGGCAAAATGAAACAGAACCAGGGAAACAATGTATATGATAACTACAATAATGTAAAGGGAAAGAACAACCACAAAATGATAAAAGTTGAATTTGCTAAATTATTAAAAGCAGGATTGTCTCTGAATAAGTAAGGGAAAACATGTCCTCTTGATCCTTTGCAGAGGTTTGAATTCATGAATATGAAATACTGTCTATATTAGATTTTCTTTCATATGTAGAGTGGGGTTTTGATTGTTTTTACACTTTAATTTATTTTTTAAAATTTTATCACAAGGTAAAAAGAGGCTATTCAGGGAGAATCAAAGTGATGAAGAAAACATAAAACAAAACTATTTTTAAACTGAAGAGAATGAAAAGAAGTAATGAAAGAGTCACCTTTAAACTGGACAACACAGAAAGTTATATAACCAAATAACTTCTTACAAAATACATTTGTTGAAATGGTGAAAGTATGTAACTCCTTAAAAAATAGATTTGAAAAAGAAATCAATTTGTTAAAAAACAGAATTTGTGAAATGAAAAAAAATCAATGAACACAATATCTCATTTAAAAGTTCATTTGGCCAAATGCAAAAGGAGATAAAAAAAAGCTAACTAAAGAAAATAATTATATATTCTATATTCTGGCTTTTAATCTAGTCTGCTATCTGCTTCTACTTTATGGAAGAGTTCACCTCATTCATTAAAAGCCAGAATCCTACAATATATTGTTTACAAGAAACACATTTAAAGCAGAATGATATATATAGAGTAAAGGTAAAAGGCTGGAGCAAAAATTATTATGCTTCAGCTGAAGTAAAAGAAAAGTAGGGTAGTGATACTGATCTCAATAAAGCAAAATCCAAAATAGATTTAATTAAAAGAGATAAGGAAGGAAACTGTATCCTGATAAAGGATTCCATAGATAATGAAGTAATAGTAATACTAAAAATATGTACATGAAATGGTATAAAATCCAAATTCATAGAGAAGTTAAGAGAGTTGCAAGAAGAATTAAACAGCAAAACTATACAAGTGAGAGATCTCAATCTTGCTCTATCAGAACTAGATAAATCAATCTACAAAATAAATAAGAAAGATGTAAAGGAAGCAAATAGAACACCAGAAAAGTTAGGTCTGATTAATGTCTGGAGAAAATTGAATGGAGATAGAAAGGAACATACTTTTTTTCAGCAGTTCGTGGGATCTACACAAAAATTAGCCATGTTTCAGGACATAAAAATCTCAAAATCCAATGCAGAAAAGCAAAGAGTAAATATATTTTTTTCAGATTATGATGCAATAAAAATTACCTATAAAAAAGTGTCCAGCAAAAATAGACCAAATATTAATTGGAAACTAAATAATCTAATCCTAAAGAATAAGTGTGTGACTATGAAAAAACCAACAAAGTAGATAAACTTTTAGTTAATTTATGAGAAAAAGGAAAGGAGAAAATCAAATTGTTAATATCAAAAATGAAAATGAAGAACTTTACACTAATGAAGAAGAAATTAAAACAATAATTAAGAGCTATTTTGTCCAACTGTATGCCAATAAATCTGATAATCTAAGTGAAATGGATGAATACTTATAAAAATATGAATTGCCCAGATTAAGAGAGGAGGAAGTAAATTAAATAATCCCATTTTAGAAAAAGAAATTGAACAAGCTGTTAATCAATTCTTTAAGAAAAAAATCTGCAGGTTCAAATGGATTTACATGTGAATTCTACCAAAAATTTAAAGAACAGTTAATGTCAATTCTCTGCAAACTACTTGGGATAATAGGGAAAGAAGGAATCCTACCAAATTCCTTTTATCACTTAGAAATGGTATTAATATCTAAACTAAGTAGGGTCAAAACAGAGAAAGAAAATTATAGACCAATGTCCCTAATGAATATTAATGCAGAAAATCTTAAATAAAACACTAGCAAAGAGATTACAGCAAGTTATCACCAGAAGAAAGGATCACAACCATGTAGGATTTATACCAGGAATGCAAGGCTGGTTTAGTAAAGCAATTAGCATGATTTACTATATCAAAAACAAAACTAACAGAAATCATATAATTACCTCAATAGATTCAGAAAAAGCATTTGACAAAATCCAACATCCATTCCTATTAAAAAACACTCTAGGGCATAGAAATAAATGGAGTTTTAAAAAAATGATCAGTAGAATCTATTTAAAACAATCAGCAAGCATTACATGTAATGGGGATAAAATACAACCATTCCCAATAAGACCAGGGGTGAAACAAGGTTGCCCACTATCACCATTACTATTCAGTATTGTATTAGAAATATTAGCTTCAGCAATAAAAGAAGAAAAAGAAATTAAAGGAATTAGGGTAGATTATGAGGAAAACAAATTATCACTCTTTGTAGATGATTTGATGGTACACTTAGAGAACATTAGAAAATCAACTAAAAAACTACTAGAAACAATTCACAAGTTTGGCAAAGTGGAAAGATATAAAATGATTCCAGAGAAATCATCAGCATTTCTAGTTGCCAACAAAGTCCAGCAGCAAAAGATACAAAGAGAAATTTCATTTACAATTATTGTAGGTAACAGAAAATATTTGGGAGACTACCTACCAAGACAAAGTCAGTAACTATATGAACACAATTACAAAACACTTTCCACACAAATAAAGTCAAATCTAATCAATTAGAAGAATATCATGTGTTCATGGATAGGCTGAGCAAATATAATAAAAATGACAATACCATCTAAATTAATCTACTTATTCAGTACCATACCAATCAAACTCCCAAGAAATTATTTTACATATCTAGAAAAAATAATAATAAAGTTCATCTGGAAGAACAAAAGATCAAGAATTTCAAGGGAATTAATGAAAAAAATGCCAATGCAGATGGCTAGCTGTGCCAGACCTAAAACTATATTATAAAGCAGCAGTCATCAAAAACCATTTGGTACTGGCTAAGAAATAGAATAGCCAATCAGCGGAAGAGGTTAGCTTCAAAAGACACAATAGTCAATGACTATAGTAATATAGTTGTTTGATAAACCTAAAAACCTCAGCTTCTGGGGTAGGAACTCACAATTTGACAAAAATTACTGGGGGAAATGGAGATTATTATGGCAGAAACTAGGCTTTGGCCCACATTTAATACCCTATACCAATGTAAGGTTGAAATGGGTTCGTGATTTAGACATGAAGTGATATTATTAGCAAATTAGAAGAAGAAAGGATCGTCTATCTCTCAGATCTGTGGAGAAGGAAGGAATTTGTGGCCAAAGAAGAACTAGAATACAATATGGAATGCAAAATGGATAATTTTGATTATATTAAGTTTAAAAGGTTTAGTATAAACAAAACCAATGCAGATGAGATTAGAAGGGAAGCAGTAAATTGGGGTGAGGGAGGGAATTTACATCCCAGGGTTCTAATAAAGGCCTAATTTCTAAAATATATAGAGAACTGACTCAAATTTATAAGAATACAAGCCATTCTCCAATTGATAAATGTTCAAAGAATATGAACAATTTTCAAATGAAGAAATTAAAATCATTTCTAATCATATGAAAAAATGCTCTAAATCACTATTGATCTGAGAAATGCAAATTAAGACAACTCTGAGGTACCACTACATACCTCTCAGACAGATCCAACCATTCTGGAGAGCAATATGGAACTACACCCAAGGGCTGTCAAACTTTGTATACTCTGATCTAGCAGTATCTCTACTGGGCCTGTATCTCAAAGAGAACATAAAAAAGAGAAAAGGACTCACATGTGCAAAAATGTTTGTAGCAGCTCTCTTTATAGTGGTAAGGAATTGGAAACTGAGTGTATGCCCATCAATTAGATAGTAGCTGAATAAGTTATGGTATATGAATATCATGTGATATTATTGTTCTATAAGAAATGATCAGGGGGATGATTTTAGAGAGGCCTGGAGAGACTTACATGAACTAATGCTGAGTGAAGTGATAAGAACCAGGAGGACATTATATAGAGAGCAACAATAAGATTATACAATGATCAATTCTGACCGACATGGCTCTCTTTAATCAATGGTGAGGTGATTCAGGCAACTCCAATGATCTTGTGATGAAGATAGCCATTTGTACTCAGAGAGAGGACCATGAGGACTGAGTATGGATCACAACATAATATTTTCTCTTTTTTGTTGTAGTTTGCTTGCTTTTTGTTCTCTTTCTCATTTTTTTTCTTTTTGATCTGATTTTTCTTTTTCTGCATGATTATTGTAGAAATATATATAGAAGAATTGCACGTTTAACATATATTGGAGTACTTGCCATTTGAGAGGAGTTTGGGAAGAAGGGAAGGAGAAAAAAATTGGAACACAAAATTTTGCAAGCGTAAATGCTGAAAATTATCTATGCATATATTTTTAAAATAAAAGACTTTAATAAAAAAAAAAGAAAGAAAATATATTTTCCTGAAACCTGATGAGGAAGTCCAAGAAAACCTGAAAGTGGTCATTTTTTTCCAACCCAATTCAGCAGAGGGAGACAGACACAGCAACCTGAAGACATTAGAGATTCCATCTGAAGAAAATAATTGATAATCCTGGAAAGGCAAATTGAAGTGAGGGTGTGAAATACTAATGGATATTTATATTTAATTCTAGTAGTCAAGGGAATGGCATAATAGACTTATGTTTTAGGAAAATCACTTGACCTACTCAATGGAAGAAAACTTGGAGAGAAGAAAAACTTGATAGATAAACTAGAAAACTACCACAATAGCCAGAAGAAAGTTGATGAGGGTTTAAACTAGTGGTCTTGTAAGAAGAGAGGAGGGGATGTATATGAGAAACGTTAAGTGCATAGAAACAACAAAACTTAGATGACTTCCAGTCTGTGAATATGGATAACTGAAAAGATGGTGATGTCCTCTACAAAGATCATTAGATATTTTAAAATTATCCTAATTTAAACTACAAAATAAGACTTATAATTTAGAGATTTATCATAAGTTTTTGTGGACTTGAAGTGGGTTCATAGCTACTAACAGTAGAAAAATAATGTCTGGAGTCAGAAGATTTGAGATCAGAATAACTTGGATTCAGAAATAGTATACAGAATGCTAATCTTTGATCATTAAGGTCATAGGTTTATAGCTTATGCGGGACATATAATCCAATCCTATCATTTTACAAATGAAGAAACTGAGATCCAGAGGCGATAAATGTCTGGACTAGGGTCACATACATAGTAAATTACAGAAGCAAAATCTGACTCCAAATCCAGAACTCCTTTTATTGACCACACGACCTCTTTGACCAGTGTTTATTGAGGGAAATTCATTCAGAGAATTAGGCAATATTTTGAAACAGAGTTCAGAGAAGCCGTTCAAACCTAGTGAGAATAGTACAGTCAGTCAACACTAGAAAGGGAACTACAGGGAGAGAAGACAGTAAAAAAGGGAAGAATATGAGCTAGACTTGAACAACTGAAAATTTTGATAGAAGTGAAGGAGAAGTCAAAGTGTAGACAAAGATTTGGGAATGAGCAGCACAGGATATGGTTAAAGGACAAAAGAAAATAACCCACTATGCCTAGAACATAAACTGTTGAAGGGAAGTGACATAAAGTAGAGCTAGATGTAAATTAGAGTAAATCTTTGAAAGGATTTGAGGAAGGAGGGAGGGAAAGAGGGAAGGAAGGAAGGAGGGAAGGAAGGAAGAAAGGAAGGGAGAGAAAAAGGGAAGGAAAGAGGAAGAGAGGGAAAAAGGAAAATGGGAAAGGAAAAAAGGAAGAAAAAAGGGGAGAATGAAGGGTGGAAAAGGGAAAATAAGGGAGGGAGAAAGGAAAGAAGGAAGAAAACATTCAAACATTGTTTTGGTCACTGTGAGAAGAATCAATATGGAAAGTCAAAGTTTTTAGGGTCACAGAATTTCAAAGTTATACACAACTTTATTGATTATAATAAAATCCTTTCATTCTAACGAAGAAATGAAGACCAAGAGAATTTAAATGACTGTCTAAAATTACACAATTAATAAATATTGACAGAACTAGAACTAGAACTAAGATTTTCTGACCCCCAGGCCTGTGCTCTTTTAATTGTATAATACAATTACAGTTATGGTACTAACAGCAGAAATAGAAAAGGCAGGAGGCAGAGCTACCTTGGGGGGAAGAAAATGATACATTTTGTCATATGTCTTCCTGTGAGTGAAAACTAGATCCTAGTCACTGCTGCTTTCTAGGACATTCAAATCATTTTTCTGACATTTTTCATTATTACATACAGCTTTCTGAATAGCTAGATTATCTCAGAGGGAAAATCTTTGGTTTCCATATTCCTTGTAACATCTTCAGGAATATTGGGGGAAGCAAATAAACAAGAATATAAAGACACATACATACATATGTACTATATACCCACATGTACATATGTGCATGTATGTGTGTATTTATATTGACAACTTTGAAGATAAAAATGAAGATAAAAAAGTATTTTTGTGAAATACTATATCTTATCAATTTTTCAATAACCAGAGGAGTTGAATAGCAATAAGCCATAGCTAGAATTTAATCATTGTCTGGTAGAATTTCTTTCTTTAAAAAATTGTATATTTTTCATCTTATTAGTAGAAGATTTGGCTGCCACATGATTAATTTTGTTTTTTTTCCATAGTAACTCATGAAGGCCATCTGCCAAGCTGGTCACAGTATGCAGAAGTAAAAGCATTATGTTATACCACTGTGTGAATCAGAGACACATTAAAGTTTAATAGAAGGAAGAACACTGCACATGGACCCAGAAAGACTTAACCTCAAATTCTTTTTACCAGCAGTGTAAGTAATTTGACTTGAGCAGGTCTTCTAATATCTCAAGCCTCCTTTTCCTCATCTATGAAAAAGGGATAATAATACCTACAGACATGTTATGAGTTATCAATGCTAAAGATATATGCAAAGTGCTTTGGAAAACAGAGCACTTTGTGCATGTCCATTATTTTTTCATCAATAATTATAGTGGTCATAAATACAGACCTCCATATTACTAGGGAAAACAGACATAAAAATGGCATAAATGAAATTATTTAGGACAGAGATAACAAAAAGATCCAATCCTAGTCATATAGCAAGAATGAGAGACAATAGAGGAATACCCCAAGGTGTGGGCCTATCAAAAAGATGGATGAACAATGGGGATATTGGCACTCTCAGAAAAAAATTCAGAAGGTGATATAGATGATAAGTAATAACACCATCTATTGAAATACCTTGTGCATTTAGATATTGGCAGGTAAGAGTAAAGATGAAAGTAAACAACAACATTGAAAAAATAAACTTGCAAAGATTTCAGTCTAACCTTTTCTGATATATTGCCGACACTAAAATATGAGGAATAGAAAACAGCAGATGGACTATCATCATTTCTGCTTAAGTTAATTGATACCCCCCTCAAAAAAAAAAAAAAAAACTATTACAACTAGAAAGCCCAAATGCTCTGGATATTCTATTTTAGTATGCAAATAAAATCTCTTTGACAAATAAAAAGCTAAAACAGCAAAGGGAAATACCAGTTTAAATTCATTTGTACTTTTGCAAATCACGGCAGAGTCTGTCAAATAAAAAAAGGAAGAAATTGAAGAGGAAAGGAGTCAGCAAAGAATTGGTATGAGGTCAAGCTAAGTCAAATTTATTAAATATTAAGGAGAAAAGGCAAAAGAAATAAAAAAGAAATAGATCTTGCATTTTTAGAGTGATATATGTGCACTAATAATCAACACATTTCAATTTTATTGCCTTTGTATCTGATGTGCTATATAAAGTGGTTAAAAACTTTTAGGAAGATAGTATCAGAAGAGATTGGGTCTGACTAAATGCTTACAGAAGAATTTTAAGCTGAAGGTGATATAATTTTTGAAACAATTGATGTAATTTTCTCAAAATATTTAAAATAGATGGAAAAGAATGAGAAAAGATCACAAACAGTGCTTTTTAACACTCCCCCCAAAAATATAACAATAAGTTATTAGGAGCTTTATTGAACCATATATATATTACTTTTTATAAAATATTGGTGAAAATGTTGGTCTATGCACATATGAAGGAGTATACTTGATGAAAACATGAGAAAGAATCACCAGGATCTACAGACAATTTACTACAGAGGACCATATTTTGACACAACAATAGGAAGAATATAAGATTTGATTATGTTTACCATATAGTGACTTTAGGAATTCATTTGACAGAACAAAATGCAACTTCATAGATTCTCTTCAGAGGATATATATTCCTCACATATATCAAAATTTCTGTGATAATCACAATGAGATGCTCAATTCTACTTGCAATTTGAAATCTGAGTTAAGAAAATGATTTTTATGAAAAGAGTAAACAGTTGATTGTCTGTATTGTTGATTTCTTACTCTTTCTTGAGAGAAAAAAATGATACTATTTCTTGGTTTTCTCCACTCTGAAGTCTTTTCTTTCAAATATTATTTTAAAAAATTCAGTCTGAGGGGCAGCTAGTTGGTACAGTGTAGAGTACCAGCCCTGAAGTCAGAAGGACCTGAGTTCAAATTTGACCTCAGATACTTAACATTTCCTACCTGTGTGACTTTGTGTGTGACTCCTAGTCATATAGTAAGAATGAGAGACAATAGAGGAACACCCCAAGATGTGGGCCTATCAAAAAGATGGATGAACAATGGGAATATTGGCACTCAGAAAAAAATTCAGAAGGTGATATAGATGATAAGTAATAACACCATCTATTGAAATACCTTGTGCATTTAGATTATTGGCAGATAAGAGTAAAGATGAAAGTAAACAACAACATTGAAAAAATAAACTTGCCTCCATTGCCTCAGCAAAATAATAATAATAATAATTCGGTCTGGTTTCTAAAGCATAAGTATGTCAAAAACATTGTAATTGAAGCTGGTGGGTACTTAGAATTTGTGTCCTCAGTTCCATTTCATCTTGTTTCCATCAGGAGTTTATCCCATTCATCTTTCACTCTGATGTAATTCAACTTCTGTCTGTTAACATATCTCACATAACCTTCAATCTGTTCTTTTCTCCAGATTCCTTCCATATGCCCTACATTTTTTTTACTACAATAAAAAAGTTTTCTTTGACTATGTCATGCCCTAAGTTCACTCTTCTTTCTTTCACTACTAATATCAGAATCAGGATAATCTATATTCACTCCCTCTACTCACCATCCACTCACTCCTCAGTCCCTTGTGGAAATGATATTTACTACTTTAGTCTATGTACATGTCATATATTTTCTCCTAATTATAAGCTCCTTGAAGGTAACAGTTTTTTTCAATTTTGTACCCTAGTTTTTAGATGCTCAGTATTATTGTTGAACAGAGTTGTCAGAATTTCTTTTAATTCAATAATCTTCTAGGTATTGACATTAAGCAAGGCATTAAATAGTGGGATATATTTTCACTCTTGTCACAATATATGCTTTGCATCAAATCCCTCCAAAAAAATTAAAGTGATCACCAAGTCTTCTGATAACAAATAATTTTGTTCAAATTTCATGGAGGCTCTTTAATGAAATTAATAGAATTGCAAAAGAAAATATCTAAATATATACAAAGGAAAAACAAAATGAATAAAATAAAACATTAATATTGCCCAAACTGGGATATGATGAAAGTAATGAAAAAAGATAGACCCAGAACTGAAGAATTGAGTAGCAGAAGGAGATTGGATTGAATTTTAATTGGAAAATTGTTGGTGATTTTAACTTTCTATTGTTGGGTTTTTCTCGGGGTAGGGGGTTGATGGCACAAAAGATTATATCAATATACCATTATTATAATACCATATGGCTATTAAGTTTAAGAATCTTTGTATGACATGTCAAAAGAGTTAAAGTTACAAGTAATCAAAAGGACAATGCAAATATGCATGCTGGTCATAAGTAGACTACAGCATGTTATCAATTTACAAATTCCAAGTAGAGTGACATAAACTAAATTATTGAAAATAGTTATGGATAGAAAAGAAGAGTTCCTAGACAGGTATCAAAAAAGATAAAACAATAGATGGGCAGCCCGATAGTCCCTTAAACCCCTATGATACTAAATAAATAAGAAGACTTTTTTTTAGTATACAAGATTGTTTATTGAAGGAATTTTTATGAGAAAAATATAAACTAGAACTTGACAAGATAACAAATTTGGATGAGATGATATGAGTAGAGAAGTACCTACATGTTCACCAAATTAATCAAAACTGAAAATAGTTTTCAGGAAGTATCTTTGAACCTATATTTTACATAGATAATCATAGGATATATAGATACAAATGGCAACTCAAGTGCATAATTATACCTGCAAACTAAAAGGAAACTTTAAATTTTTCGATTTTATTTATGCTCTTGAATTCAATAGATTCAGCCTTTAATTCCATGGCAGCAAATATTTATTTGTGCTTAGATTACTAATAGAAAAGGGGGGTCCTCAAGGGAAATTGATCCAGGATAAATGAGATTAATATTTCAGACCTAAGAAAATCATCCATGAAAGAAGCTTCATTTAAGACTTTACACATGTTGACACTGGTGCCCTGATTGACAAGGGGGGAAAAATGGAATCAAGAAGGCTGTCATGTCCCTGAGGGTTACTGAACATGCCTCAATTTGTCCTCAAACTAAGACCAAATGGATGGTCTACTGAGTAGAGATAATGATTTTTTCTATGTTCTTGGAAAACTTTACTATTCTATAGATGTTACATATATTTAAGCTATCACAATATGAGAGCTACAAGGAATTTTACCAGTCATCTGCTCCAACTCCAGCACTTGACGTATAAGGAAACAGGTCCAGATTGTATAGGCAACTTATCAATAGTCTCATGCCTATTAGCAAAGAAAAAAGAATCCTAATTAACAATCTGCCTCCAACTTATCTTTCTAGCCTTATTTCACTTTATTCCCTTTTATATATATAATATTCCAGCCAAACTGGGCTATTAACTGTTCCTAGTTTCATCCTATAACCTATGCTATTTCTCTGAAGTTTCATATGCAGTCCTCCTTGCCCAGAAATCATTAACCAGTCATCTCTGCTTGTTGATATCCTTCCTGGAGCTTTTTATTCATGTTAATATTGTTTGTCATAAATAATTATAATCATCTTAATTTTTAAAAACATTGGAACAGACATGCTTTTCAAACGACTTCTCCAGTTGATCAGAAGAAATGCTTTAAGCATAGACTTAAACACTCCTTCAAACCATGTTATCTATCTATAGCATGGGTCAAAGTCTGCTCCCTGCACTACTGTTTCCTGGTCCCCTTCTTTAATTTTCCAGTCACTTCAAAGGTCTTAATGAAATTAAATGGCAAAGGGCAGTAACCTTTTGTTTGGGATTTTCTATGTATCAGGGTTCCTTAATCATGTGTGTGTGTGTGTGTGTGTGTGTGTGTGTGTGTGTGTATTACAGACTCCTTTGGTAACGTGGTAATAGATCTCTTCTAAGAATAATATTTTTAAAGTTTAAAATACCTTGAATTATTAAAATATAATTATTGAATTATTTTATTTTTTAAATCATGGATCTAAGTTAAAAACAACTGTTAGAAATATTTTTGAGAGGACAAAAAACATTTCTTGATTAGATCATAATGATTAGAGGTTTATTCAGCATAGCATCTTGGCCATTCTTAGGGAGAAATTTTCTCAAGCTGCATCTGAGAAAAACTGACAGGCTAATGCTTCAAGTAGAATGGGCACCTATCACCTCTTTCACTGACATATTGAAAACATGGAGGCATATTGTCCTTTTCCTTTCATTTTTCTTTTGGAAGGATCTATGATTGTAGCAAGTGGTACTATGGTATTCCTCCACTGGTTTCATCATGAAGCCATCAATGGCTGCTTTTTGCCAGAAACATTTAGTAAGCTATATGTGTGGTCTAAGAGGGAAGTTTCTACACCTCAAGATGTTGGTTGATTTCAGCCTTTCTTTCTCTTTTTCTGAATCAGAGACCTGTACATTTCCTAGCTGGGAACTTTGCAGAAATCAGGAAAATAGTGGAATATCCCAGAGAAACATGCAAAAGCTGTATGAACTAAACTGAGAGAGAAATTTTTAGGTAATGCTTCTCTTAAATCCATGCTTATTAAATAAAGTAAAGAAGACTTTCTGGGCATCCAGATCCAAGAATTTAACTTTCTAAAAATAAGAGATTTCTAGGTTAACACCAATGTGGGAGTTTTCTCCTGAATGATGCCAATTTCTTAATAATATTTTATTTTTCCAATTACTTGGAAAGATAGTTTTCAACATTGATCCCTGTGAGATTTTGAGTTTCAAATTTTTTGTCCCTCCTTCTTTTAATTTCCCCCTCCCCAAGACAGCAAACAATCTGATATAGATTATACCTGTATAATCATGAGTCCATCCCAATTTCAAGAGTTTAGGCAACCAAATTTCTTCCTAAAGGGGATTGGATTTCCCAAGTGTGTCTCTTGAAGAGATAACAGGATTGTCTATATGGAACCCAAAGAAACAAGCATCTACAGCCACAAGAGAGCAAGAGATTCACTTTCCAAATATCTGTACAATTCACAATGCAAAGTTAATATTTCCTGTATCCCCAAAATATATTTCCTTTATAGGATGCTCAAACTACAAGGTAACGCTGTGATGTGTTTGAGGGAAGGAGGGGAAAAAGTGGGACTTCTAGAGAAGGAAGAGAATTATGCCTTCTGCTCCCCTGTTACCAACAATTGCATTTATAATCCTTTAGATAATCATAGGATCTTTTTACAAATACCCACAAAAAACTGAACAAAGTCTATGTACATTCTCAAATTCCTTCCACTTTTAAAATTCTAAAATACTATGACCAATATAATTTGGAATTAATGTATTGAACACAAGGAAGATTAACATGGAATGATATTGACAAAGGAAGATTGAAACAAGACCATATAAAGACTTGAAGATCAAGCTAAACAGTTTGTGTTTTAATTAAATAATCAATGAAGGTTTTTGAACAGCATTGGGGGATCCAATTTATGCATTAAGTTTACTTTTTTTTAATAATATGAAGGATGGTTTGAAGAGAGTAAAAATAAGATACTGAGATAAGCTAAAAAATTAGAATATTCTAGATAAG
The DNA here is from genome assembly GCF_902635505.1 of Sarcophilus harrisii. Lineage (NCBI taxonomy): Eukaryota > Metazoa > Chordata > Mammalia > Dasyuromorphia > Dasyuridae > Sarcophilus > Sarcophilus harrisii. Next base: position 462,902,339 of record NC_045426.1, read on the forward strand.
ACAAAATGATAGCCTAAACTAAGATGATAACAAATACATGGAATAGAATGGATGTAAACTATCATGGAGAAAAAATTCATAGGTCTTGATTTCTGACAGGATATAAAGGGAGAGGGAGAATCCAAAATTTTGAGTATGAATAGTATAATAATTACAAAACTAATAGAGTGGATGAGATTACCAAAGGAGAGATTATGGGGAAAGTTTTTGATTTAACAGATATTTATTAATTTCTTAAAATGCATTTGGTCTAAGATGTGCTGGTACTTTTTTTCTCTACTCAGAGTCATTACTCTTTCTTGAATATTGATCCTGCTTCATCCTATGAGTAGTAACAGAATATAAATTGCATATTATTCTATCAAAAACAAAATGTATAATTGTTAAAGTATATCAGAACATTCTCAACTTCAGTTAAAATTCTTTTTTTTTCCAAGTAAATATCTCTCCCTTTTACAAATGAAACATATGGTTTCTATACTAAATCATACAAAGATATTTCTACAGCACAAAAATCATAATAGCTCTTTTCAAATAGAAAATTGTTGTGTTCTTAATCATCATCTTTAATTATCAATGCTAGAAGCAATTAATATATACTAATGGATAGAGTCAGCCACAAATTCAGAAAGGCCTGAATTCAAATCCTTTCTCTAACACATTAGTGTTCCAGGCAATTCTCTGAGAATATAAGTTGACAAGTTGCTAGAACAAAGAAATTTCTTCACAGGTAGCTCCTTACCTTTATGAAACTAATACAGACTGAAAAAAAAATAAGAAAAAAAGTATACACAAGATATGTAAGACAAAAGGAGAGGAGAGGAGAGGAGAGAGAGAGAGAGAGAGAGAGAGAGAGAGAGAGAGAGAGAGAGAGAGAGACGGAAATGGGGGGGAGAAGCAAAGGAGAAAGGTAAATGTAGATAGACCGATAGATTGGTAGGTTGATGAACTAATGGATGGGTGGATAGATGAATGGATGGGTAGATGGATGGATGCATGGATGATGATTCGTGATTGGATCACTAACACAGAATTTGAGAGTCAACTAGATGAGATAGTATTGCTATTTTGAAAAGTATTCTGAATTTAGTATCAGGAAGTCCTGTATCCAAATTCTACCTCTAACACATGCTGTGTTGACATCTGTAAGTATCTACTTCTAACACATGCTGTGTTAACATCTGTAAGTCATTTCATCCTCATGACTGACAGTTTCCTCATCTGCAAATTGGAAAAAGTAATACTTGGAACATCTATCTCGCAGAGCAGCAATAAGATTCCAATGAGATAATGTACATAAAGTACAGAATAAAAATCTGTTGTTATTATGTATAGTATGATATTAAATATTAAACAAAAGGCTGGTGGAAATTCTTTTGCCCATCAGTTTCTATATGGTTATGTCCAAAATTATTCAGTTACAGCATTTTACTATACAATAAGAGCATTTCAAATAATTTGGATTTATGGATTGAAAATTATTTTTAATTAAATTGTCTAATTCAATGTTGACAAAAATATATTAATAAATTTTAATTTTATTAGAACTCTAGTTAATGCTAAAGAAATCAAAAGCCTAAGCATCCAATTCATTGAAATCATATTTGAATGCTGTGCTCTGAAAAGCTTTCTGATATCTAACTCTTTCAACATCAGACTTTACACCCACCTCCTGTAATGCAAGTTTCATAAAGGCAAAGCAAAGAGAGCTAAATATTTGCAATAATTTTTAAATTGATCATCACCTAACAATTCAATGTACAGTAGGAATTGGATCAAGTAAGTTGTCTTTCTCAAAGCATAACATAGAACTTTTCATGTATCATGAATTGTGCCAGTTTCAATTCTTTCACTCATGAAGACAGAGTATAAGTTCTCTCAACTTCATAGCAGAGTCAAATGTTTCATAAATGAAAAAAAATGGCATTTTCATTATGGTCTAAGTGCTTTTTCTTAAATATTTTAATTCAGTCATACTTAGAAAAATATTTCTTTATTTCTTTAGGTCAAGATTATTAATTAAATCAAAGTAAAAGTTCAGACTTAGATGCATCTTATTTTTTAAAAACCTAAAAATTGTCAATGTCCTGATTTTCAGTTTTTTCGCTTTTATTAGAGATCAATTTCATCAAAGGTATTATAGCAATGTAGCTTATCATTGGCACTGATACTAGATGTAAAAATATGTGTTGTGTTTTAATCATATCTGGGCAATCTGGAACAATATGAAAGGAAAAAAAAATCTTCATTTTAAAAGTGTAATGTTGAAAAAAAAATCAACCCGTATGGTGCATCTTAATGGCAGTTTGAATTAAATAGCATTAGGTAATGATATGTACAACTATTATAATTTGACAACTTTTCTTTCAAAAGAAAATCTAACATGTTTATTCATTGATGCAAGTTGGACCAGTTTCAGAATAAAATTACACCAAATCAGAACAGTCAAGTAAAGTCAACAAGTACTTATTAAGAATCTCCTATTTGTCAAGCTCTGTTCTAAGTGCTAGAGATACAAAAAGCACCCCCCCAAAAAAAATCACTTTCTACTTCTAGCTCTTCAATAAGCTTACATTCTAAGGGAAATGTGTAAACAACTCTGTATGGTAAATTGAAGATAATTAATAGATTATGGCAGAAATCGTTAAAAATATATATTCTTGATTTCACTTTCTGCTCCTCAAAATTGCATAAGGCATGTCTTCAGAGGCACATCCAATGTGGCACAGAATAGCCAAAAAGTTAAAAAGAATTCTGTGATCTCTCTCTAGCTTCAATTTCAAGGAATTGACATTTATTATGTAGAAGACCTTTCGTCAGGCACTGAAGATTCAAAAACAAAAATGAAACAGTGTTTTCCCTCAAGGTGTTTACATTCTATTGGGAAAGATTACATGTGTATGTAAAAATGTATTCAAAATAGACACTAAGTATAGTGGTGCAGTGGATAGAGTACTAGGACTGAAGTCAGGAAGACTCATTTTATGAGTTCAAATCCCATCTCAGACACTAGCTATGTGACCCTGAGCAAGTCATCTAACCCTGTTTGCCTTAGTTTCCACATCTGTTAAATGAGCTAGAGAAAGAAATGGTGAACCATTCTATTATCTTTGCTAAGAAAACCCAAATGGGATCACAAAGACTTGGACACTACAAAAAAAAATAGTGATAAACTAATAGTAATTGGGGAAATAAAGAAAGGTCCCCCATAGTAAGACGACTTGAGAAACTTTTCAAATGAAAACAAGGATGGATTCCAAGAAAGATAATGAGGAAGGAATACATTTCAGGCTTGAAAGATACATTTCAAGCTTGAAAGTGTCAGTGCCAAGGTTCAAAGACAGGAAATGGAGACTGAAGTGGAAGATTGTGTGCCATGTGTGAGAAACAGCAAGAATAAATAAATAATCTCTTTCCTTAATCTTGTTCCTGAGTTGACAGATCCGCAGTGGTGTGGCTCTTTTTAGGAATACTATGAAAAATCATCACAAAATGATCATTCTCTTATTGATAGTGGGAATGAAATATTCTTATCTGTATTGCAACATTTTCTTCTGTGTGAACCTATATTAGGATTCTGGAAAGGATTGTTCCCCTTTATGAGGGAGAGGAGAAAGGATGAGTTGTAATTGAAGTGACACCCAGTGAATATCCATTAACTGGGCAGCAATACTGTGAATGCTTAGAAAAGTAGTATCTTATATGTTTGTTATTCTTTCTAACAAATCTGAATTCCCAAACCTGGTCCATTATTTTCAATTACTAACCCTGGCAATACCCAGGAAGTACTTCTATGGGTATGACAAGTGACTTCTCTTCTTTTTGATGTCCTTCCATGCCCAATCCCTGTTTATGTGTGATACAGTGATTGGTGCTACACCAGTGAATCTGTTCTATCCTGTCCTTGTCCATAAAGGAAAACAATTTCCTTGTCAAGCCCATAAAGAAATTTTTAGTGTCTGTTAGTATTGTTAAGGAAGATGAATGGAATTATTATATTTCAATATTTTAAATGACCAACTATCCCAGAAGGAAAACTTAAAGAATTTACCCCAGAGACATAGCAATGGGATGATACTTTAAGAACATCTTAGTAATGGAGAAAGAGGAAAGCCAGTAGTGACAGGGCAAATCTATGGTATAACATCAGAATACTGAGACAAGGGGCTAGATATATTCTTATACACTGGAAAAAAGAGAAGCAAATATGAAATGGAGAACTCACTACCATATCTCATTACATCCTGGTAATTTTAACAACTATCTAGTGAAACAATTTTAGTGAAAGTGATAAGAACAGAGAGGAATTGGAAGAAATAGGATATCCAAGGAAATAGAATGATAACAGTTTATAGTTTAAGGGAAGATGATTCTGAAGCTGTAAGAGAAATCTTGGGGTCCAAATAGACAAATGCCCTTTTTAAGTCTTGAATTCCTCACCTGAAAAAATGACCAAGTTGACTCTAAAAGGGGCTGAGAATCCTAAGGTCTTACCATCTACATCTTGTTCTAATAAGCATATCTGAGTTAAATGTGGGAATAAGTTTGCTTCCTTCTAGATAATTCTGAAGAAAAACTTACAAATAAAAAAGGAAAAGTGTTAAGTGAATGGGATTGACTAAGAATTCTTGTTGCAACTCTATTTCACTATTATATTAAAGAACAAAAATTTTGGTTGTTGCTAAAAGTAGGACCTTTTTAACCTTTCACTTTTTTTTCTAAGTCACTGTGCATTTCCCTGAAATTGCTTGTTATTAATGTGTAAAATATAAAAATGTTCACACCTATCAAAATCTGAAGATGAAAAAAAGAATTAGCAGAATCTTCTAAGTCAGGAGCACTACAGATGAAAATGAATTGAAGCAGATTAACAATAATCATAATAATCATAAATGTTATAGCTAACATTTCTAAAGCACTTACTCTAAGTGTGCTAGACTCTGTACTAAGCACTTTACAGTTATAATTTCATTTGAATCACATAATAATTCTCAGACATAGGTGCTATTATTTTCCCCATTTTACATTTGAGGAAACTGAGGCAAACAGAGATGAATTGTTTTGTCTTGTACACTGTACTTGGATAGTTGATACGATGATCAAGGATACTAGAAAGAAGATAGTACTACTTTGTTTTTAATCAGCTTTATCTATCAAGGAAAATTACCTATGAACTGAGAAGGAAGGAATAAAAAATATTTAAGAGAAGATGAAAGTAAGAACAAGTAAGGAAATAGCCAGAAAGCCCCTCATTGTCCATAAGGAGTTCAAGTCACTCAATCCTGAAGAGTACTATCTCAAGTTACTAAAAGAGCTGATAGATACAATGCTCTAGCCTTGTCAGTAATTTTGGGGAAATAGTGGGAAATAGGGGAGGTATCACGGAAATGGAAATGGGAAAATTGTATCTATGTTTTCCAAAAAAGAGAATGTAGTATCTACAAACTGTAAACTAGTAGGCTTGACTTTTTTTCCCTGAGCATTGAGAAGGAAAAGCTTCATCTGGTAAGTCAGTCCCTCCATCAGCAGTCAATATATATTTGTTAATTCTTTATTATATACCAGGAACTGTGATGGATTTTGAGCGTACAAAGACAGTCTTGTTCTCAAGAAAATCAGTCAAATGAAGGAGACATAATCAAATGAAGGCTCATACAGGTTAGTAAGTGATTCAGTCAGAACTTTAATTGAAGACATTTGATTTTATATAACACTAGTACATACTAGTAGTATGTTTATACTAATACTGGTATATTATTCATATTCCTTCCCACAGTCAAAAAATATTGGCCTTGGACTCAAGAGCAGAAGAAAGTAGAGCATGGAGATCCAATATGAAACTGTGAAATAACTCAACTTAAAGAAATCAAGTCATACTGCAATTGATAAATATGAACAGACAATTTTCAAATGAAGAAATTGAAACTATTTCTAGCCATATGAAAAGATGCTCCAAGTCATTATTAGTCAGAGAAATGCAAATTAAGACAACTCTGAGATACCACTACACACCTGTCAGATTGGCTAGAATGACAGGGAAAGATAATGTGGAATGTTGGAGGGAAGGTGGGAAAACTGGGACACTGATACATTGTTGGTGGAATTGGGAATACATCCAGCCATTCTGGAGAGCAATTTGGAACTATGCTCAAAAAGTTATCAAACTGTGCATACCTTTTAACCCAGCAGTGTTACTACTGGAGTTATATTCCAAAGAAATCTTAAAGAAGGAAAAGGGACCTGTATGTGCAAGAATGTTTGTGGCAGGTCTCTTTGTAATGGCCAGAAACTGGCAACTGAGTGGATGCCCATCAATTGGAGAATGGCTGAATAAATTGTGGTATATGAATGTTATGGAATATTATTGTTCTATAATAAATGATCAGCAAGACGATTTCAGAAAAACCTAGAAATTTATATGAATTGATGCTGAGTGAAAGGAACAGGACCAGGAGATCATTATATACTTCAACAACAATACTATATGATGATCAGTTCTGATAGACGTGGCCCTTTTCAATAATGAGATGAACCAAATTAGTTCCAATAGTGCAGGGATGAATTGAACCAGCTACACCCAGCGAAAGAACTCTGGGAAATGAGTATGAACCACTACGTAGAATTCCCAATCCCTCTATTTTTGTTTGCCTGCATTTTTGATTTTATTCACAGGTTAATTGTATACTATTTCAAAGTCTAATTCTTTTTGTACAGCAAAATAACTATGGACATGTATATAAATATTGTATTTAACATATTTAATATGTATTGATTAGCCTGCCATCTGGGGGAGAGAGGATGAGGAGAAGGAGGGGAAAAATTGGAACAAAGGTTTTGCAGTTGTCAATACTGAAAAATTACCCATGCATATATCTTGTAAATAAAAAGCTATAATAAAAAAAGAAATAATTCAACTTAACACACTTCTTTCTCAACCACCTTCCTTCTTCCTTTGCCATCACCTTGTTAATCCACTGAAGATGACTGATTAGAATATATTTTAAGGAAGAGAAAAACTTAATTTCTTGGACCAGATGAGAATTATAAATTAAATTCAGTGAAGTCATCAAATGTATTAAAATGTCAGATTTCCAGCTTGGTTTTTAAAATTCCCTTTAAAGTTTTTCTAAAAAGTCTTTTTGTGCTTGTAACCATTTGATGTTATTCTTTATTATGTAATTAAAAGGAATAGCAAGTTGTATATAATGGATTTGCAATTTTGTGTATAATCATTTTTTATTATACTACAATAAGGAAATGCTTGTTTTATTCTATAAATTAAAAACAAAATATGTTTTTCAATTATCAGGTTTCCAAAAATGAAATATAGAGCTCTGAAAATCCTAACAATTGTCATGACACAGTATTCATTTTTTTCAATTCGCTTCTGCATCCACTTGTTTCAAATTCCTATAGGAGACATATTTGTTTTTTCTATAAATGTGCATCATTTAATTTTCATTATATATTTCATTGTTCAGTTAGGCACATGCATTAAAAATTTTTGGATTTTCAAATACTTCCAATAGATTCTCCAAAGATTCTGATATTATGGTTAATATATCTTTTTTTTTCATATGAAATAGGTAAAAGTTGAAATCCTCTAAAGTATGCCTATTTTATAGTGAGTTGTGCTATACAGATAGATAGATAGATATGTAATATATATATAATATTGTGTGTATATATATATATGTATGTATATATGTATACACATACAATGGGACAATTATTTAACCATAGGATACAAAGTATAGATGACTTACTTCCTTCTTCCTCTGAAAGGAATAGTGTCAGGCAAATAATGTTTTTCTTCATGTGCAAAATGGGTGATAGACATTGAACAGACGTTGAACACTGGCTTCAAAACAGGAAAAATTGGGTTCAGGTCACACCTTTGACACATATGTAGTATCCCAGGATAAGTTATTTATTAACCTTTCACTGCTATAAGGGGTATCAAATTTCCTTCTTCAAACAGCTTCCAAAAGTTGGTAAGAAGGCCTATGCATATTAAAATGAAGAAAATAAATAAAAATATGATGCAATATAGATCATGTTCATTTATGACTTTCTAAGTAATATAGGGCCAGCTGGGATCTTTTCTATTTCACTTTGATAACTCTCTAAGATTATAAATGGCAGAGAAAGTACTGACTTTCATTGATAGAGTTTTCTCATTTAGAAGGAACCAATACCTGTGAAATCAAAGATCTAGTCCTTATCCCTATACAAAGTGGGAATTAATGGGTAATAAGGCAGCTAGATAGTGCAATGGATAGGGTGCAAGATTTGGAGTTGGGGATATCCTAATTGAAATCTTGCTTCAGACACTTACACACTGTATGATCCTAAACAAGTTAATTAAGTCTCTCTTAATTTCAATTTTCTCATCTGTAAAATGGAGACAATAATAGCCTTTACCTTAACTGGGTGAAGTGAGGAGCAAATGAATTAACATATACAAAGTACTTTACAAACTGTAACATAAAATATAAAAGCTAGTTGTTATTACTCTATAGCAACATAATAAACTCTAATTAACTGTTTTAAATGATGGCTACTGACAAGTAATTATCCAGTTCAGAGTACACACTAACATAGCAATTAGTGTATTAATCCAATCAAAAAAATGTTTAAGACCTAATCTTTAATGTATAGCAGAGAATTGGCTAGAGGAGAGAAAGAGCTGGCATGGAGGCAGAAGGACCTGAGTACAAGGTTTACTTTTGACTGATACTGGTTGTGTGACCCAGGGAAAATTATTCGACTTTGCAGTGTCCCAGGCAATCTTTCTAAAACTAAGTTGCAGAAGAATTGGAGATCCATACAGGTGTAAAGAAATAACTACACTGATGAAATCACAGGTTTTTATATAATAACAATAACAATAATATCAGTAGCAACATTATACTTTCCAGAATTTTACAATCTAATGACATTCAAGGCAGTATCTATGTAATAATTAAGGCACACTAAAAGGCAATTTAATGTCAAATAAGTAGTCATATCCAAATAGCAAAGTACAATCCCAAAATCACATTTATCAGAGGAAAAAGATTTTATTGTACTAATCTCTCTATTCAGAATGTATAATGTTCTATCTTTTCCTGAAAGAGAAATTAATGCATTAAAAATCACCATTTTTTTATCTGTCTCTTTTGCCACTAAATCTTGTTTTCACTTAAAGGAATGTCTAGTACCTTGTGGCATTTACTTGTGAATTCAGCTATTGAAAAGATAGTTTACCTACCAGTTCTTAAAATTCACATGCCCATATTCCCATATTTCTATTTGTTTTGGATAGGAATTATCTCAATTGATACAATAGTCTTAGTGAAATAGCTTAAATAATTGCTTGTGGTTATCTAATAGATTGTTTAAATAATTTGACACATCTAATTAAATCTATTTCCTCTATTGCATACATATATGTGTGTATATTCATACCCACATGAAATTTTACTGTTCTCTCTAAATCCTTCCTCACAGAAACCTGTTCCCAGAAACAACCATCCAATAAAAAAAAAAAAAAGAAAGAAAGAAACAACCATCCATTTGTTCTCTTCTTGTTCTGGTTTAACTATTCTCAATAATTTCTCACCCCAGCCAACATCTCTGATCTGAAAATGATGTGTCCTCATGCAAATTACATGGTACTCCCACCAAAACATTCCTTCAAATTCTCAATTAAAAGCATTGGATCTCTCTTTTTCTTTCCCATGGAAGAATAGGATGCCAGTTGACTATGTATGCTCCAGGTTATTGAAAGTAACATATGTAACCATTTCATATGTTTGTGTTACTAACACTAGTGGGAAAGAAAGAAAACATGAAAACAAAACTGCTTCATTTTTTTAAAATTGAAGGCAGATAAAAATCCAATACCTAAGAAAGATGAGCAGAATATTTTAAAAAATAATTTCATTTAAAAAAACTATAAGGTATAATTTTTACTTTAATTTTTAAAGTAATACCTTAGGCCAGAGACCTTCTTGGAAAAAAAGAATCAAGTCACTTTTCAGAATTATCATATACCTATTGGTCCCAGCCTCAATTGAACGAAAACAAGTTTCTCATGTACTCCTATATGTATGTGTGTGTGTTGTCTTATCCCTAATAGAATATAAGTTCTTTTTGAGTAAGAACTATTTCATTTTTTAAAAATTTCCCCTTGCTTACCACACTGCCTGTCATACAGGATTGTTGAATGAATTCACATGCCACTGAATTACATAATAAAGTGGTAGTAACCCTGACCAGTGAACTAAAGTATAGAATTCCTAAAACAGAGTTTAACAAAATAGTCCACAAATTTAGAAATTAGAAAGATAAAGGGAAAAACATATCCATTATTCCACTATACATGATAGTAACAATTAACGTTCCTCAATTTCCTACCATTAGTTCCTAGTAGAACTGAGAGAATGCCCTGTAATTACCTAATACTGATACTCCTCTTTCCATAATTCTAACTTTCAAAAAAAATAATAAGAGGTTTAAAAGTCAACTAAAATTTGAGACTCACTAAGAAGGCCAAATGATATTATCTTATAGATTCAAACAAAATAATCATTTTATGAAAATGCCAAAACTTTGCTCAGGAAGACCCCACTTTCTTTATTTTGATTCTAACAGTACTTTTTATTTTTCCTTTTCTTTTTTGCTATGTTCTGCTAAATTTCCTATCACCTCCCCCTCTTTTTTCAGTTCAAGAATGGAGCTGAAGATTTTACTATTTTATTTCATCCTGAAAAAAGAAGAATTCGTTTGTTAATTGGGCAGTTTTAATCAACTCAATATAAGTTATTTCTCTATTCCCACCCCCTTGACAGTATGAGGGTACTTTTTAATTTTCATTATAAAGTTGACTGAAGTCTAAAATCACATAAAATTTGGTATCACCCAGAATTTGTAAGAATGGCAACCAGTGCTGCTGGATTATGAAATGCTTCCATGATTGAGATCCACAAAACCCTTCTTTGGAAAGAATCATGGGTAGGTTTCAGGATAGGTTCAAAGATTGTACTTTCTGACATTTTGAAGATTATGACTCAATCTTAAAATGGAGAATTCCCAAGGAAATATGTTTTACAGTTCTCATAAGAATTAGAACTCAAAGGAACCTTAGAGGAAGCAACACATCCTCATTTTAACAATTGAAACTAAAATCTAAAAAGGTTATATCATTTTCCCAAGATCACATAGGTAGTAAATGGCAAAACCAGGATTCCAAACTCAGGTATAGGGTTCTTTCAATTATGCCCATATTGTACTGAAGCTCCAAATCCAAGAATTATCTTATAGATAATTGTGTATCCTCAGTGATACATTAAATCAACAACTATTTCTCACATATAAGTGTGCTAAAATGGCTGTAATACAGAGAATGATGTCACGGTTTCCATTAGCAATTATAACACATTTTTGGAAAAGCTTAAATTTACAAAATATTTTCTTCACAACTGCTTAGTGAAATAGGTAGTGAAAGTCATATTTACACCATTTTATAGATAAGGAAACTTAGGCTCAGAGAAGTAAAGTCAATTGCCAGTGTTATAGAATACGTGTGTGTGTGTGTGTGTACATACATAGATTTATATATGTGTGCGAGCATTCTTTTGTTTCTACTTTTTTATATAAACTATCTCTTACTCTGGATAATTTTCAAGGACAAATAATTTAATTAATGACATGTCAGAGGAGGAGAAAAATTTTTCCTTCATTATCTAGATGATTTAGTGTGAAACTGAGTTTTAATTGAATTATTTGTATAAGTATAATTCTGTTTGTCTAACCTTATTTAAAATATAGAGAGCAAGAAGTTTTTTTTATAGTGACCTATGAAAGGGAAGGAACAACTAATTGGCACAATAGATATAGAGTGGCAGGCCTGGAGTTAAGAAGACTCATCTTAATGGATTCAACTCTGGCCTCAGACACCTATTAGCTTGTAACACTGACAAGTCTCTTAATTCTGTTTATCTCAGTTTCCTCACTTGTAATATGAGCTGGAAAAGGAAATGGTAAACCACTCCAGTATCTTTGCCAAGAAAACCCCAAAAGAAGGTCAAAAAGAGTTGGATGGGACTGAAAAATAACTGAACAAACAAGGAGTCAGATATTTATCCTTCTGTAGTTTTCCCTCTATTTTAAAAATGAGAATGGAGGTTGGTGCACAGTTTCAAGATGGTGGTGACTTAGGCTTTGAATGAGAAAGCAAAGATAAAGGCCTCTCAGTCCTGGGCCAAGGTGAGCAAGGAGGGTCCATAAGCCCACCAGGCCCTGTGACTACTGATGCTTACAACAAGCAGTTGAAAGATGCTCCACAGTCTGATGGAAAAGTTTGAAAATCACCAGACTTCTGTTGATAATAATTTTGGTATATTGCTTTGAATGAAAAAAAAATTTTCCCCTTAACTGATTAAACCATATAACCTGTGAAAATGGGATAAAGATCTACATCCTCCACTAACAGTGGGAAGTTCATGAATTCTACTGAGCAGGTTGAAAAGAAGCCCAGAAGAGGAAATTTTAAAGGAATAAGAAACAATTAATGATGGTATAAGCTGCAGTACTAAAAATAAAGGATCCTAAACTGATTTATTGGGGACATGAATAAATTGAATGAGCATTTAATCCAGTACAGCAGCCACAGCTAAATAAAAAGGTGCTGAAAGATAAGCAGAAAAAAAAATTGTGAAACTTTTCAATGCATTCTCTAAAACCATAAAAAGGAAAATCTAGATAATTGCAAAGAACCTTAAAAGTTTGAGGTAGAATACATGCAGAAGAGGACTCAGCTCAGCCAATACTTTGATGATGTTAAAAAAAAAAATACTCAGCATCCTATTGCCAGTTATGCCTCACATTCCACCTAACAGTGATCCAAGACATCCCATTGTCTGGTGCACAGACACTCTTTATTCTCAAAAAAATCTCTGCTGGGGTAGCTAGGTGGTGCAGTGAATAGAGTACCAGCCCTAAAGTCAGGAGGACCTGAGTTCAGATTTGACCTCAGACACTTTGCACTTCCTAGCTGTGTGACCCTGGGCAACTCACTAAACCGCAATTGCCTGGGGTGAGGTGGGGAGGGAAACTCTGTTTATGGACCTCCCACCAGGGTAATTGCTATAATTCCTCTTCTTGGATATAGTGTTTCTCATTTGCCTCCTGGCAGAAAGTCTCCTGGCCCACCCTTGGGCCATTTTCTCTCCAAGTTCTGCAACTGTACGGTCATAAAGTGGGCTTTGCCCTAGAACTTGCCCCTCATAGGCAAGAGGAGGATACTTTATATAGTCGAGAGCTTGCTCATCAAGGTCTTGATGATGAGGCTTCTAGCAACAGTGAAGATGAAGATTATCCTAAAGAATGGGACAAAATAAGCATGATAACAGCTGTAATAACAGTGATATTGTCTGGTCAGATGCTGACAGTGAAGAAGAATTCATGCACTGTGATGATGAAAAGAGAGAGAGAGAACAATGAATCAGATCTCAGTGTAGGATTTGCTGATGTTCCTGGAAAATGACAAAAGAAAAAGAAAAACATGAAGGAATTAACACCTCTTTAGGCTCTAATGCTTAGAATGGCAGGTCAGAAAATTCCTGAAGAGGAGTGAGAAGTGGCAGATGAGGAGGAAGAAGATACTGATGACAGAGTTAAAGGATACTACATAACAACAACACAAAAAAAATCTCTACCTGATGGGGAATCATCTTCTCCTGCTTCTCAATAATAGCAATTGTCTCCACAGTCTATTCCTCCTCCCCAAAGACAGGTACTCCATGCTAGGACCACCCCGTCTTGGGCCACCACCTGCTCCACCATTACAACCTGGGTCATCCACTGGCTTTCCTTCTGATCCAACTCCAGGAGCTCCTCCATTCTTAAGACCACTTGGAATGCCAGGGCTTTGAGAGCCTTTACCCCAGCTTTTACCTCCCCATCTACCACCAAGTCCACTTCCTGATCTTCCTCCATGTCCTTCTCTATGAAGACCACCACCACAGCTACCTCTCCCACCATCCCTAGGCACCCTCCGTGTCCTAGTATGATGCACCCACTTCTAATACCTCCATTTGGATCTGTTTTACCTAGCCTTTTCTCACCAGTTACCTTACTGAATCCAGGGTTTGAGTGCCCCAACCCAATTTGATCCAGAGGCCTAAAGTGGATGATACCAGTGTAGCAACTACTGAGAAGAAAGCCACAGCAGCTATCAGTGTCAAGCCTCAAATCACCAATCCCAAAACAGAAATTACAAGATTTTGCCCACTGCACTGAGGGTTCAACAAAATAGCTACAAGTAGCTATTGCTACTCTCCAAAGAGAGTTATACTATGCCCTAAATTCTCAAAGTAGTCCTTAAATCTTGTCTTTCTATACTTCCTTTAGAACAAACCAAGAATGATATATATGAAGCTTTCATGAAAGAGCTGGAGGAGCTACTGTAACAGCCTATGATGCCAGGGGAAGTTTTAATCCAACAAATTCATATTAGAAAACATGTTTCATACAGGAAGAAACTTTCTTTGTAAATATTTTTTAACATTTTACTTGCAGTAAAAATGGATCACAGCTTCATTTCCTTACTGCAAAGCAGGATGTCTGGATGAAGAAACTATACATATATGTTAATTGAAATGACTTCTCAGTGACAAAAAATAAATAAATATCTCTCATAAAAGAAATAAATGTTCTACCAAAAAAAAGTAATAATAATGGGTTGGAGTAGTCAAGAAAAGGCAAATTAAGGAAAGGAGAAGGTCGTTAATTTTAACAATTAAAAGATCATTGGCAACAAGGGAGAAAATAGTTGAGGTCTATGAGGAGATGAAAAGCCATGCTTCAAAGGCAACAAGAATGAATGATTTTTTTTTTTCCCGTCAAGAGCCTAACTATGGAAAAGAGAAGATAGCTTGAGAGGTTGGCAGAATTAACTGAAGTATACCTATGGATGGAAAGAAAGAGAAGGAAAAGGAGAATGAGAGAAACTGAAGAATAGAGAGAGGATACAATCAATGTAGGTAGGAAGGAATAAGATCAACTGATAGTCAAAGAATCTCAAAAGTCAGTTTTCAGAGGGGAAAAGAAGTAAACTATCAATATCCCATATAGGAAAAAAAAAAAAAAGACTCTAAAGCACTAATAATTAGAGAAAGGTATGTTAAAACAAAATTGAGATCATAACTAATCATAACTACCAGATTGACTAGAATGACAGAAAAGGAAAATGACAAATTTTGGAGGGGATGTGGGAAAATAGGTATACTGACATACTATTGGTGAAATTTTGAAGGGGATATAAGAAAAAGGAACACATGTATTGTTGATGGAGTTGTGAACTACTCCAACCATTCTTGAAAACAATTTGGAACCATGCCCCAAAATCTATTAAATTGGGCACTTTTTTTGTCCCAAGAATACTGCTACTGCGCCTATACCCCAAAATGATCAAAGGAAAATGAAAAGGAATCATATAATCAAAAGTATTTATACCAGTTCTTTTTATGTAGCAAATAATTAGTAACTGAAGAGTCATTCTTTAATTGGAGAATGGTTAAACAAGTTGTAGTATAAAAATGTGAATGAATACTAATCCTCTGTAAGAAATGATGAAAGACATAGCTTTAGGAAAACCTGGGAAGATTCATATGAAATGACATAAAGCGAAATGAGCAAAACCAAGAAAACAATTTAGACAATAACAATATTGTAAATATAATGAACTTGGAAGGACTTAATAATTCTGATCAAAACAATAACCTATTACAGTTCCAAGAGACTCATGATAAAAAATGTTATCCACCTCCAATTAGAAAAGAGATAGATTCAGAATGTAGATTAAGCATAGTTTATAAAATATAATTTTTCTTTCTTTCATTCATTCTTTTTTCAAAACACTAAAAATACAGAAATTTGTTTTATATGACTTCATATTTGTAATGGGTTTTACATTTTTTATCTTCTCAATGGGTGGGAGAAGACCTATATATGTATATATTTTGATATATGTCATATATACTAACTATAAAATAACATGATATAATTAATATAATACATATATATACATATATACTGGACTAGAGGTAATGGACAAAGGAGAAGAGAGTGAGAAATGATGGTAAGGACATTTTAGGGGTAGATTTATAGGGATATGCGATTACAATGGATGGTCTCTATTATTTTGGTGAGGTTGACTCAGGCAGAGGTATGAGATAAAATTGCTGAGATGGAGTGGGAATAGAATCATCAATTAGGGTACATGAGATAATGTTAATAGTATGTTGTTCAATACTATTAATCATAGAGACAAAGAATAGAGAAAGGCAAATATTTTCCTAATTTTTTTCAAAAAAGGGACTTTTAAAAAATGGAGTCTGATCGAGCCTGACTTCAAATCTTGACAAAATTTTAAATTCTCTATCTCTCTAAGGGTAGAGGAAAAAAACCGTCCTGCCTGCCATACTTTAAAATTACATCTAGTAATGTATGAATAATTCTGTATGGAATAAAGTGAGTGAAGATCTCTCATGAAGATGTGGTTTTGAACTATACCCTAATTGTGACTGGAGACTTTGCAATAACATTTGAATTATAGCTAAAAAGCTGCAGGTGTTCCATTGTCTTGGATGAGCATTTCTTCCCTCTATTCCCCCTCCATACATACACATGCACATATATACCCCTCTTAATTAGCACTTAAGTACTTCTTTTAAAAGCAATGATGGCTTTGAGAATTCAGGTAACAGAATTCTCTCATCCAAGAATATCTGCTTATATAGCAGTTCTCTAGGAAAATTTAAATTAAGAGTTTATTTACTAAAAATTTTTTGTTTCCAGACTTCCATATTTAGAGTGTAGTTCTGAGCTCCCCCAAACAATAGGAGAAAGGGCCAGGGGGATAGGGGCTTCTGGTCTATTTAATCTTGTGTTTTGCAATTTGCAGTTTGCACTCCTCTACACCTTGTCTATTGGGAGTTGCCCTTTCTTGGGAGATTATAATAAATTCCTTTTTGTCTATTTTTACCTAGAAAGTCTCGGATTTTAATTTGGGTAAGAGTCACTTTTCTACACATTTGGGGACTTTTTCTAAAATATTTCCTGTTTGTGAAGGAGCTCTCCCATACAGAATCCTTGAGCAGATGGACTCCAGAGAGTTCTCTAGTGGTCCTTGGAGTTGCTTGGATAAACTCCTGAAGAGAGACATAAGAAAAAAGCAAAAGTGGAAGTAGGCTAGTGAAGATAGAGAACTAATTCACCTGAGGAGATAAATCAGCTGAGAAAAGTTTGAAATCAGTCAAACAAGGCAGGTAAAGCAAGCAATTGCGGGGGTGGGGAGGAGGGAGGAGAGATTAAAAAGAGGATAAGATACTGTGAATGTTGGGAAAGGCCCATAAGTAAGAACAGATGAATCCTTCATATTTTTCCTTTGCCAAGAACTGGTTTGCACCTGGGTGATTGGGATTGGGAGAATTTAAGACTCCCATTTCTCTTTGAAAACTAAATGGTTCAAGTCTGAAATTTTGGTAAGATCTGGTAAGTTCTCCACAAAGAGGATAAGATACTGTGAACCTTGGGAAACAATCTAAGGTAGCTGGCTCTAAAAACCTATTTAGTGACCCAGGAAGATAGCCCTTTAGAAAGAATTGGGATGAAGTATCAAAATGTATAGAGATTAAATACTATTGTTTTGTTTGGGCAGGTCCTCCCCCCCCCAACTGGGTGTAATTTCCAAGGGGCTTTCTATACCCAGCTGGCTAGCATCTATGGCTTTCACTCCAGAACTCACTTCCACCCCAAGGTGGGGCCAAAAAGGGGAGCTTGATTTAGAAAAGGTGTGTGTGTGTCTATCAGCCAAATTACAAAAGAAAGATCTGGCTATTTGAGATTTTAAAATGCTTGTTTTGTACATAATTGGATTGATGCAAATAACTTTTAACTAGAGAGAGGAAGGACTAGTTCTGAAATTGGGAAAGTTTTTAACTGCCACACCTAAAAAGAAAAAAAAAAAAAACTGACATATTTCTGTGGATCTAGAACGGGACAATTTAGGTCTGCAGAAAAAGTTAAAGTAAACTTTTTGCTAGTAAAACTGCAAAAACATTTTAGCAGATTCAGAGTTTTTGAGACTAAGTTTTAAGCTGCTTGGCACTATCTTTGTCAGCTAAATTGAATTAATCTACTATATTTTTAAATAAGTCTAATTTACATGACTAAAAACATTCTGAGGGGCTGAATTACAGAAAAATTGCAAAAGGAAAAAAACTTGCTGCTCTGGGATTTTTCAAGCTTCTATTCCTTGGAAAGGCTTATGGAATCTGTGCTGGCTAGGTTGGTGTCCCTGGATGGACTGGACTCTTCTAGGATTTGTGCTGGTGTCCCAACATCTTCAATATGGCCCCCTGGCATGTCTAGCATGGAGGGTGGGCTTATCACTGGGCCACAGATCTGCAAATGAACACCTGGGTCCAAATTTTTCTGTTCCTTTCCCCCAGAATCCTAAAATCCAGCAATTTCTTAAAGACCTGTAGATGGACTTGAAAGGACAGTTTTCTGCCAATTTAAATTTTAAGGCTGTGTGTATTTGAATTGTAATTCTGATTCTGAAATTGTATGTGATAATTACTATTAACTACCACATGTTAAAATTGTGAACTTGTTTATTCTGGTATAAGATTATAGAAATATGTGTGCATTAATTTAGTATTGCGGCTAGAAATTAAAACATGTATTTGATTTGATTTTAAGTTTCAAAAAATTGTTTTGTGTGTGTGTGTTGGGGGGGGGGGGTCTCTGGCAACTTACTTAAAGAGATCACATTTGTATCTCCCAATTAAATGAAATATGTTGCTTGCTAAACTGTATATTGGATAATTTGTAAAAATTGTATAAGTTGTGGTTTAACATTTTGTCATCCCTGCTGAATATGTGGTACAAATTCTGTGAAATTTGGTCCAAAGTTATTCAGATATCATCTATATTCTGAATCTTAAGATTTGTCTTGCTTTTTCCCTTTAACAAAGAAGTAAAATCAAGAAAATTTGGCATATAGGGATATGTCTAGTTGCAAAACAAATTGCATCTGAAAAGTGTGTAATATGTCTAAAGATATATAAAAAAAGGTGTTGAGGAGTTGAACCTCTAAAGGGAGGGAATCTGGCTCCAGAATATTCAGGTTATGTTTTAATGAAATGACACCAGTGGGGATGGGTGAAAGCTTTCCCTTGAGCTCTGCTGCTTTAAAGGGGGTTAATGGAATAATAGTGGAAAAAATTGTACCTAAGTATGGATTGGTAAAGACTATTTATTCCTGATAAAGGAACATATTTTACTTCTAAGGTTTTATAAGAAATAATGGGGAAGGATAGCAAATTGAGTGGCAATTCCACCTGGGCATCTGACCTCATCAGGGAAAGTGGAAAGAATGAATTGGATTCTTAAGAAACATCTAAATTGATGTTAGAGACTAAATTGTCTGTCTATTGTTTTGTTAAAGAATTAGAACTGTCCCAGAAGTGATATCAACTTTACCCATATGAGATTGGTTTAATTGGGAGGGAAAAGGGAAAGACCCTCTACTTAAACAAAGGATAAGTTTTTAAGGAATTGTACACTAGCAGTGTCCTCATCCCTTTTACTGAGCAAGGATTGGTGATCCAGACAACACCTTTGGAGTTTGCAGTTGCAGGAGAGTGAGCGCTTACTAAGTCCTGGAAGAAGCAAAGTAGGAAGGACCTTACCAAGTGTTTCAGATGACTAAGACTGCAGTCTGGAGGAAGAGAACACCAAGATAAAAGGATCTGTAAAGGAACCTCAAGAATTAACTGTTAAAAACAATTTATAATCTCTAAAATTGACTTTTAAATTAGGAATGTTTTGGTGGGAGGGGAGATTAATTGTACTTAGAGGAATTTTTAATATTGTTGTTGAACCTGTTATTTATATTTCCAGAAAAATTTATATAGACTCCATGATTGGAGAAAGATGAATTAACATTTTTAGGATGAAGATAATATTAATGCTAATTGATAGGATTCTTTTTATGAAATTAGAACAATATATTCTACATTTTTATGTGAGTTTTAATTGGTTGTATTAAATCATTTTAAAGTTGTTCCCATTGTTTAGGAAGATTCTGAGAATAGTGGTCTGTGTTCTTTGTTACTTTGAACATGATTAATAGCTGAACATGTTTTGGTATAGATTGGTTTTTGAGTATCTTAAAATAAAATGATTTGTGCAATGTTGAATTCAAAACCCATTTACTTAGAAATGAAGATAAGCTGTGAACTTCCTAAGATGAATCTCTTACTGTTATCAATGTAAGTAGATATAATCAATACTTATTTAGGATATGAGATCCTTGAGAACTAAATTCACCTGAAGTTTTGATGAGTAAAACTTACAATTTGAGATTAAAATCTCCAGAGACTGTAGCTGAAGTTATTTTTTCAGGTATGATTGTCTGATGAAACATCAAGCCAGTAATCTGCCATCCGAAAGGAATATGTCACAAACTACTCAGAGAAATGTGATCTTGAATCATTATAGGTGGATGTTTGTATCTGGGCAAGAGTTGGGAGGACAACCTTGGCCTCCATTTTAAGGTGGGATCCTGGCTTAGTTTCCCATTGTGCTTCTTTAAATAAGAATCTACCTGATTAATCCTGATTCTGAATATGAGGTGGAATGGTTATTGCATACAATTAGCTAAGGATGCTAAGGAGGCTGAGGCCTGAAGGACCTCTTTTTGATGATAATCATGTCCTTGGTTTTTCCTCTTAAAGCAAATTTCTATAATCAGGGCAAGTGTTCAATAGAAGCTATGAGCACAATTCAATGATATAAGATCTTGAAGTTTCCTATCTGAAAATATGTGGTCCTTATATCCTAAATAAGTAAGTTGAGTATTTGGCCTACTTCTCTATCTGTTGCTAGATACATATATGTTTCTTTTGGCATTTTTGTTGTTGCTGATTTTTGTCATAAGCATTTTTATTTGTGAAAGGTTATCTATTCCAATTACTAGGGACACAAACAGTTGGGGTGGTAGATGACCACAGATGAAAGTTGGAGGTACAGAATTCAATTTGTGTGCTGAATAGGCTCATTAGACTTCAGGCCATAGTCAAAATAATTATTAATCAGACAACAAAGGCCCTGGATTTGTTGTTTTTTTTTAATTATTATTTTATTTTTATGAAAACTTTTTATTTTCAAAACATATGCACGGACAATTTTTCCAACATTGACTCTTGCAAAACCATGTGTTCCAGTTTCCCTCCTCTTTCCATCATCCCTTCGCCCAGATGGCAAGTAATCCAATATATGCTAAATGTGCTAAAATATATATTAAATCCAATATATGTATACATATTTATACAATTGTTACTGCACAAGAAAAATCAGATCAAAAAGGAAAAAATGAGAGAAAATAAAATGCAAGCAAACAACAAAAAAAGTGAAAATGCTATGTTGTGATCTATACTCAGTTCCCACAGTCCTCTTTCTGAATGTATATGGCTCTCTTTATCACAAGATTATTAGCACTGATCTGAATCTTTTCATTGTTGAAAAGAGCCATGTCCATCAGAATTAATCATCACATAATCTTGTTGCCATGTACAATGATCTCGTAGTTCCTCTAATTTCACTTAGCATCAGTTCATGTAAGTCTCTCCAGGCCTCTCTAAAATCATCCTGCTGATCATTTCTTAAAGAACAATAATATTCCATAACATTCATATAGCATAACTTACTGAGCTATTCCCCAACTGATGGGCATCCATTTAGTTTCTAGTTGTTTGCCACTACAAAAAGAGCTGCCACAAACATTTTTGCACAGGTGGGTCTTTCCCTCCTTTAAGATCTTTTTGGGTGGTATGCCCAACAGAAACACTGCTGGATCAAAGGGTATGAACATTTTGATAGCCTTTTGAGCACAGTTCCAAATTGCTCTCCAGAATAGTTGAATCAGTTCACAACTCCCCCAACAATGTATTAGTATCCCAGTTTTCCCACATCCCTTCCAATATTTGTCATTATTTTTTCCTGTTATCTTAGCCAATCTGAGAGGTATGTAGTAGTACTTCAGAGTTATCTTAATTTGCATTTCTCTGATCAATAGTGATTTAGAGCACCTTTTCATATAACTAGAAATGGTTTAAATTTCTTCATCTGAAAACTGTGTGTTCAGCTCTTTGACAACAGTTCTTTGGTTCCTGACAAGAATGGATCCCTGTAGAGAAAAAGAACAAACCAGATACAGAGGGATTGGAGATTGAGTACAAGATGGCTGAGGAAATGTATTGAGAAATGATGTGAGAAGTCTTCAAAAGTATACTAATATACTATAATTAAGCTCTTTGAAGGAGAAGATTATACTCCTAATAGAGTACCTGGCACATAGTAGGCATTTGATAAAATATCTGTTGAATGAAATACCCACTTCTGATAACACATAATCCTCCTCAGAAGTCTCTAACATTCTTAATGTACAAGTTTCAATATCTTTATATGTGCTATCTATCATGATTCAAAGTTATTGGCTCCCATGAAGGGAAGACATGTCTTTATGAAAGTTTTCTAATCCCAAGTGAGATGTTAGCATTCTGAACAGAATGCTATTCAGTTGCATTTGACTCTTCATGACCCCATTTGCTTCTCTGTGCCTTCCAACATCTATACTAGTTTGGTCCTAGAGGACCAAGAAAAACATTTCTCCATCACCTTTCTACATAATAGCTCCTCAAAAATTTAAAGATAGCTTTGATATCTCATATTTCATCTTTTCTTTGGAAAGATACTGGAGTGGTTTGCCATTTCTTTTTCTAGCTCCTTTTCCAGAGGAGGAAAGTGAAACTGAGGCAAACTGGGTTAAGTGGCTTGCTCAGGGTCACATGTTAAGTTTTTGAGGTCAGATTTCAACTCATGAAGAATCTTCCTGACTCCAGGCCTGGCACTCTATCCACTGAAGCACCTAGATGCGCCTTTTCAGAGTAGGTAAGTAGTAAATTCAGAGGGTCACTGGAGCCCACTTTCATGACTTCAGCCAATTATTTAATTTTCAGTGTAAGCATTTGCACTTTAGAAATTGTAAAAAGCTATAAATCAGAGTTTGATTTATTGTTTTGATCATTGTATGGACTTAAGATAGTGATAGAAAAATGTAGATAATGCAGATTAAACTTAAAAAGTGCTCCATTTTAAAAAAAATTTCCTTCCCAGACTAATTGTACACTATTTCAGAGTCCAATTCTTTTTGTACAGCAAAATAACTGTTTGGACATGTATACTTATTTTGTATTTAATTTATACTTTAACATATTTAACATGTATTGGTCAACCTGCCATCTAAGGGAGGGGGGAAAGGAGGGGGAAAATTGGAACAAAAGGTTTGGCAATTGTCAATGCTGTAAAATTACCCATGCATATAACTTGTAAATATATATTTGTAATATATGTAAATAAAATAAATAAAAATAAAATAAAATTTTAAAATGCTCCATTTACATTTTTTCCATAGATTAACTCATTAAACATTTATCAGTTTTGTTTATCATTTTATTATCATTTAATTTATTAATTAAACATTTACTTTATTCCTTTATTTTTGTTGATTTGAATTGAAAATGTCCACAGACTGAGGGAATTCAAGGACGTCACTTAACCAAGTTTTGTTTTTTAAACTTGGTTTATATATATATATATATATATATATATATATTTTTTTTTTTTTTCTTTTTTCCAATCCTGGAACCAGCATTCTCTGACACTTGAGGTTGAACAGTTTGATTAGCAAATAGACAAAACCTACATAAGAGACCAAAAGGGTTATGTGTGAAAAGTATGTGTGTGAATGAGATGAGGAGAGATCTTTCAAGACAGTTGTTAAAATTGAGTAAAGCTTCATCTACTTCAGAGTTTGAGTAAGCCTGAAGGACTTTGAGCATTGATCCAAGGGCACACTTAAGTCCCCTTCCTGCTATCCTCCCATGATATCATTTTCTCCCTATTTAGTCAAATATGGGCAACTATGTACTTATTGGTCAAATTCAATTTCTTGGGTAGTTTCCCTGTTTAGAGTGTAAGATCCTCAGATAATGAGGGTGAGGGTCAATGGTGGAAGGGGGTATTTCCTTAGGGATTAAAAGTGTCAATCCTGCCCCAGAAGGTGCTTCCTCCCTTAGATAGTCTGCTCAAGGGGTGGGATGCCCTTCTCAAGAGAATGTATAATAAATTTTGCTTTGCTTCTAGAGATCTCTCCAGCTTTTTTTATTAAATAGTGACCTCTCACCATTTCTGAACCACACATGTGTGTGTTTGTGTGTTCATTTCTGTGTGATAGCTTTTTCTGTCTGATAGCTTGACAAAGCATGCTATGTAATCTTATTTGTAGTCTCTATGTCCTGCTAGAATCTCAAGACCTCAAAATGTTTTAGAAGAAAAGTATACACTGATTCTTAATTTTTTTTAAAAGTCCTACTAAAGTTATTCATTACTGAATCCTTCGCAGTTGAAATGGACTATGCTACAATGGAGGAGATGTATACTTTCCTTGGCATAGAATACTGAAGGGTAAAATAAGTATATTTAGAAATAAGGAAAAGTTTACACTATAGTTATAACTTATGCCAATGATGTTATAAGATATTATGAAACACAATCCCAATTTTTCCCATCTCCCAAAGGGCAAAAAATCAATAGAAAGTATATTGAAATTAAAAATTAAGATGTAGAACATTTGTTCAATGAAAACTTATTCTTTAAAGTAGGTCTCATTTCCTTTGTATCCAAGTAGATCATTGTAAAAATAGTTGGTACTGGTGGGGGCCTGTGATATCATCAGTTTGGGGATATTCTGGTAGATAAAGGCCCTTCATTATAGACTGACTATTTACTTATAGTCTTTAGCAAATTTATTGAGGGAATTGGAAGACCAAATAACTTGTCCTTGGTCAAACAGCCAGGATTTGAACCTATCTTTCTGTTCCTCTGTATTACTGTTCACTGACTGATAACAAACTGATTGATGGTACTTCTAGGATTCTCTTATTCATGAAGTTTCATGATAACAAACATTCTGGGAACTGCTAGAATGTGTTCTGAGGCTATTTGATTCTTCAGAAGTATCCTAGTTGCAGAGATCCTCCAGGTAAAGAAGTCTAAATCCCAGGAATAATAGTAGTTGATATTTGCATATCATTTTAAGATTTGTTAAGTGATTTACCTATATGAGTTCATTTGATCTTCCTAAGAACTTGCAAAATAATCACCAAAGAAAACACTATTAAGTAAATCACCAGATCACTTTTCTCTCCATCTTACAGTTGAATAAACTGAGGCTCTGAAGTGAAGTGACTAGTTTATAGTCATACAAATCATAAATAACAGATAAACTAAAACATAAACTAAATCCAGGTTTTTTTTTTTCTACTGCCAAGTTCAGCACTCTTTCTACAATACCTCACTGCATTTAAAGAATAAGCAACTTTCACAGTTGCAGATTGAAAAAGTATGCTGAAGTCAAAATATAAGAATTGGAATCAGAATTCCACTTTCCAAATTCCCTGGAAGACTTCTAGAAGACTTACTATCTCCCAATGCTTTCAATTCCATACTAGGATGAGTATAATGGCTCACAAATTTTCCATTATATAAGCAAAGGAATCTGCTTCTCTGTACTTTCCAACATTGGTTCTACTTTTGTCCCAGTGGACCAAGAAAAACATTTCTCATTCCCCTTCTACATAATAGCCCCTCAAAAATTTAAAGATAACATAGGCAAAAATATTTATAGCAGCCTTTTTTGTAATGACAAGGAACTGGAAAATGAATGGATGCCCATCAGCTGTGGAAATGGCTGAATAACTTATGTTGTATGAATGTTATGGAATATTATTGTTCTGTAAGAAACAATCAGTAGGATAATTTCAGAAAGGTCTGGAAAGACTTACATGAACTGATGCTAAGTGAAATGAGTAGAACCAAGAGAACATTATACACAACCACAACAAGATTATGTGATGATCAATTCTGATGGATGTAGGCTCTTTTAAAAAATGAGGTGATTCAGGCCAATTTCAATGGACTTTTGATAGAACTATCTGAATTCAGAAAGAGGACTATGGGAACTGAATGTGGATCACAACATAGTTTTTCACCTTTTTCTTTGTTGTTGTTTGCTTGCTTTTTGTTTTCTCTTTCTTTTTTGGATCAGATTTTTCTTGTTCAGCATTATAAATGTGGAACTATGTACAGAAGAATTGTACATGCTTAACATATATTGATGTACTTGCTATCTGGGAAGAAGGCAAGGATAAGGGAAGGAGAAAAATTTGGAATACAAGGTTTTACAAGGGTGAATATTGAAAACTATCTTTGCATGTATTTTGAAAATAAAAAGCTGCTATTTTTTTTAAATTTAAAGATAGCTTTTATATCCCATTTTCTCTCCTACAAGATTAATCAATAACTCCTAGTTCATTCAATTAATTCTTATGTGGCATATGATTTTCATATCCCTTTCCCATTCTTTCTAACTCTAACAATTTTCAAGTATGTTATTGTCCCTTCTAAAATGTATGTATCCAAATTGATAAAGAGCCTGCTAATTTGCTGGACTAAAATGGTACAATGGAGCAGGACATGCATTTTGCATTCATGGAGAGAGATGTATATTCCATATCAGTGCTGAAATTCTTGCATTTCATGATGACTTTATTTGCTTCTAAGTTATGGGACCATGACAAAAATTGGTAACTAAGTTATCAAAAGTCATGCTTTCAATAGATCATAAAAGGAGGGGACAAAGATGGTACTTCTCTCTAGTTTTATCTTTACCATATCTTCTAAGACTCTGCCAGCTGTTTCTTGGAATTCCATTGACAAGGAAAGGAGAGAGATTCTTTTCCTGACAGAAATTATTTCTATGAACATAAGGCAGCAAGTATGTTCTTGCCTAAATAAATCTAAGATTGAACTTTATATTCCTGGCTGCTGTTTCTGCTTTGTGTTTCTTTTCCTGAGCCCAGGGCACTAAATAGCAATCCTGAGGAATAAATGTTTTCTGCTTATCTCAATTTCTATTATCTCATGAGAACAACAGTTCTTGGATTCCTGAATTAGTGCTAGCTTCTCAGTACCAGATGATCTTCATCTAAGTTAACAGAGGATTAGAACTATATCTAAAAGCTTCTTTTCAATATTCATAAGTTGACCACTTTGTCTCCAGTAGATAGGTGGCTGTTTAGTTAATGAAGAAGTTAGTTGAATTAGCTTTTGGATGAGAGTGAGGAGTTTCATTCTTTTTATTTGTATAGACAGTCAATCATTCAACAAGTATTTCTGGTAGTTTACTAGTTTACTCTGTGCCTGCACTATGCTAATTGCTAAAGATAAAAAGGAAAGCAAAAGTAGTATCTGTCCTCAAGACACTCAACTTCTAATGGGGAAAAGCACAGGTCTTTACCAAGTGTACATAACTTAATGGAAAGCATTGTTGTCTGTCCTTGAAGGGTTTTTATTTTTATTTTTTAATGTTTTTTTTTTTTTAGCTTTTTTATTTACAAGTCATATGCATGGGTAATTTTACAGCATTGACAATTGCCAAACCTTTTGTTCCAATTTTTCCCCTCCTTCCCCCCACTCCCTCCTCCAGATAGTAGATTGACCAATACATGTTAAATATGTTAAAATATAGGTTAAATGCAACATATGTATACATGTCCAAACAGTTATTTAGCGGTACAAAAAGAATCGGACTTTGAAATAGTGTAAATTAGCCTGTGAAGGAAATAAAAAATGCAGGCAAACAAAAATAGAGGGATTGGGAATTTTATGTAGTGGTTCATAGTCATCTCCCAGAGTTCTTTCGCTGGGTACAGCTAGTTTAATTCATTACTGCTCTATTGGAACTGATTTGGTTCATCTCATTGTTGAAGAAGGCCACGTCCATCAGAATTGATCATCATATAGTATTGTTGTTGAAGTACATAATGATCTCCTGGTCCTGCTCATTTCACTCAGCATCAATTCATGTAGGTCTCTCCAGGCCTTTCTGAAATCCTCCTGCTGGCCATTTCTTACTGAATAATAATATTCCATAATATTCATATACCACAATTTATTCAGCCATTCTCCAGTTGATGGGGTAGGGTTTTGATTTTGTTGATGCTGTTTGTCCTTTCTTCTGATGAAGACCATGTCTGGAAAGTGATGTCATGACTTTCAAGTGAATTGAATTTAAGTAAGGGAGGGCTGTGCAAAGTCACCAGCCATACTTTCTCCTTCGGAGACATCTGGGTCCAAGGCCAAGATATAGAAAAATATGACTGAAATAGATAGACACATAGATATGTAAAAATCTGGGAAGGGAAGATCCTTAATCACTGGTGACTGGTAACATTACACAGCTTTCCCTCATTTAAATCCAATTCACTGGTATGTCATGGCATTACCTCCCTGACATCATGATCCTTTTTGAGAATGAAGGACAAATAACAATCTCTGTGAGGAGGAGGTGCTCCATCAGAGACCCAGCTGGAACTAGTTAGTTGGACAACATAGCTATTTTTTTTTTACTTCTCTTTCTTCTTTCTCTTCTTTTCTCTTTGTCCACTTCGGGTATCATACCCACACCTGCAGATGCTCTGTCAAAAGGAATATAAATTTTAATTGCTTAAACCTCCCAAGATATCTTGGGGTTTATAGGCAAGGACCTTGTCTTAAACCCAAATGACTCTGGCTGTGTTTTACCAACAATAAGTCTCCAGACAAGCCCTACTTGGTTGTTGTTTGGGCCTTGAATCACATAGTGTGGACATAAATAGCAATTGTTTCTTTTGAGGGAAGGGACTGGGAAATAAAAGGTACTACAAGCTGGAAGGGGCAGGACAGGAAAAATCTTTTGTAGAAAGTGGAATTTAAGCCTAGATTTGAAGGAAGCCAAGAAAATTAGGTATTAGAGATGAGATGACAGAGTATTAAAGGAATGAAGAACATTCTACCATACAGAGGCTGAGAGGAGATGGAATGTTATGATTTAGCAAGAGTAAGTAGGCTAATATAGCTGTATTATCAAAGGTATGGAACATAATAAAGTATAAGAAGAACAGAAGGAGGAAGAGGAGAAAGGTCTAGGTTATGAAGAACTAGCACAGTACCAGGAACATAGTAGGCAATTAATAAATGGTTCTTGATTGATTGATGAAAGGCAATGATTATTTATGGGGATGAAAATATGTATTATAGGAAGCTCATTGAAAGCTAAGGAGAAAGTAGCAGAACAGATGATGATAAGAGTGGTCATGGAAATGGAATGCAACAAAGATTGTAGGTAACACCTGTAATAAAGTTACCAAAAAATCTTTGAAACAAAGCTGAAAAAGATGATCAATATGTCAGACAGCTGAATTATGATTCCAAAATATCATGACATTAGAACACATTGCCAAATCTGAAAAGAAGCTATCTAGTAGGGATAAATGCAAAGTCTTCTACTTAGGCCATTAAACAAAAATAAATAAATAAACATACATACAGTTCTATATAAGTATAGAATGGTGAAAACATGACTTAATATCAATAAATGTGAACAAAGATCTGAGGCTTTTATATCTATTTGAAGCTCAAACCAAGTAAGCACTTTTTTTTGGTTTCAAAAAATTTTTTTTTTCATTATAGCTTTTTATTTACAAGTCATATGCATGGGTAATTTTACAGCATTGACAACTGCCAAATCTTTTGTTCCAATTTTGCCTCTCCTTCCCCCCACCCTCTCCCCCAGATGGCAGATTGACCAATACATGTTAAATATGTTAAAGTATAGGTTAAATACAATATATGTATACATGTCCAAACAGTTATTTTGTGGTACAAAAAGAATCGGACTTTGAAATAGTGTACAATTAGCCTGTGAAGGAAATCAAAAATGGAGGTGAACAAAAATAGAGGGATTGGGAATTTTATGTAATGGTTCATAGTCATCTCCCAGAGTTCTTTCGCTGGGTGTAACTAGTTTAATTCATTACTGCTCTATTGGATCTGATTTGGTTCATCTCATTGTGAAGAAGGCGACGTTCATCAGAATTGATCATCATATAGAATTGTTGTTGAAGTATATAATGATCTCCTGGTCCTACTCATTTCACTCAGCATCAATTCATGTAGGTCTCTCCAGGCCTTTCTGAAATCATCCTGTTGGTTATTTCTTACAGAACAATAATATTCCATAATGTTCATATACCACAATTTATTCAGCCATTCTCCAATTGATGGGCATCCACTCAAGTTTCTAGTTTCTGACCACTACAAAGAAGGCCGCCACAAACATTCTTGCACATACAGGCCCTTTTCCCTTCTTTTAAATCTTTTTGGGATATAAGCCCAGTAGTAACACTGCTAGATCAAAGGGTATCCACAGTTTGGTAACTTTTTGAGCACAATTCCAAATTGCTCTCCAAAATGGCTGGATGTATTCCCAATTCCACTAACAATGTATCAGTGTCCCTGTTTTCCCATATCCCCTCCAACATTCTGCATTATCTTTCCCTGTCATTCTAGCCAATCTGACAGGTGTGTAGTGGTGTCTCAGAGTTGTCTTAATTTGCATTTCTCTGATTAATAATGACTTGGAGCATCTTTTCATATGGCTAGAAATAGTTTCAATTTCTTCGTCTGAGAATTGTCTGTTCATATCCTTTGACCATTTATCAATTGGAGAATGGCTTGATTTCTTATAAATTAGAGTCCAAATATTTTGGAAATGAGGCCTTTATCCAAACCTTTGACTGTAAAAATATTTTCCCAATTTATGGCTTCCCTTCTAATCTTGACTACATTCGTTTTGTTTGTACAAAAACTTTTCAATTTGATATAATCAAAATTTTCTATTTTGTGATCAGTAAGGATCTCTAGTTCTTCTTTGTTCATAAATTCCTTCCTTTTCCACAGGTCTGAGAGGTAAACTATCCTATGTTCCTTTAATTTGTTTATAACCTCATTCTTTATGCCTAGGTCATGAACCCATTTTGACCTTATCTTGGTGTACAGTGTTAAGTGTGTCAATACTTAGTTTCTGCCATACTAATTTCCAGTTTTCCCAGCAATTTTTGCCAAATAGTGAGTTCTTATCCCCAAAACTGCAGTCTTTGGTTTGTCAAACACTAGATTATTAAAGTTATTGGCTGTTTTGTCCTTTGAATTTAATCTATTCCACTGATCAACTAGTCTATTTCTTAGCCAATACTAAATGGTTTTGGTAACTGCTGCTTTATAATATAATTTTAGATCTGGAACAGTTAGGCCACTTTCATTTGATTTTTTTTTCATTAATCCCTTGAAATTCTTGACCTTTTGTTTTTCCATATGAACTTTGTTGTTATTTTTTCTAGGTCATTAAAATAGTTTTTTGGCAGTCCGATTGGTATAGCGCTAAATAAATAGATTAGTTTAGGTAGTATTGTCATCTTTATTATATTTGCTTGCCCTATCCAAGAGCATTTAATATTTTTCCAATTGGTTAGATCAGAGTTAATTTGTGTGGAAAGTGGTTTGTAGTGTTGCTCATAAAGTTTCTGATTTTCCCTTGGCAGATAGATTCGTAAGTATTTTATACTATCAGTAGTTACTTTAAATGGAATTTCTCTTTGTAACTCTAACTGTTGGACTTTGCTAGTGATATATAAAAATGCTGATGACTTATGTGGGTTTATTTTGTATCCTGCAACTTTGCTAAAGGTGTGGATTATTTCTAATAGCTTTTTAGTAGAATCTCTGGGGTTCTCTAAGTATACCATCATATCATCAGCAAAGAGTGATAATTTGGTTTCCTCATTACCTACTCTAATTCCTTTTATCTCTTTCTCAACTTGTTTTGCCAAAGCTAGCATTTCTAATATAATATTGAATAGTAATGGTGATAATGGGCAACCTTGTTTCATTCCTGATCTTATTGGGAATGGTTGCAGTTTATCCCCATTACATATAATGTTTACTGATGGTTTTAAATAGATGCTACTGATTATTTTAAGAAAAAGTCCATTTATTCCTATACTCTCAAGTGTTTTTAATAGGAATGGATGTTGGATTTTATCAAATGCTTTTTCTGCATCTATTGAGATTATCATATGGTTTTTGTTAATTTGGTTATTAATATGGCCAATTATAAAAAATAGCATTTTCTGTGGCATTGTTATGATAAGTATGATGCCAAGACAAAGGAATTCTGCACTGGAAAAAGTACAGCTAGAGTATTCTGTCAAAAACTTCTCTCTGAAATTTAGAAGGACATTTACAAATAAGAAATCACATAGAAGAAGACAAGTAGAAAGGTAAAGAGACCTTTAGCCAAATTATATGAAGAACTAGAGATGTTTAACTCAGAGAAAGGAAGATCTAGGAAGAATATAAATGGCATTTTTCAGCTGTTAGAATGGGAGGGCCTTATGGGGAAAGGGATTATATTTATTTTACGTAGAATTGGAAGACAAAACTATGACCAATTGAAAGCAGATTTCAATTCAATAAAAGGAAGAAGTTCCTTGGAATTAGAGCTACCTGAAATGGGCTGCTTTATGAGACAGTGATTTTCCCAGAACTCTAAATTTACAAGCAGAAATTGAATAACTACTGAATATGGATGCTATAAAGGGCATTATGGAAAAAGGAATTCTATTTCCAGGTTAGAGAATGCAAAAGTAAGAAGCACCTAATATGCGGTAGTTGCAATTTTAAATAATATATTAGATGTTAAATTCTAAATGCAAAAATTCTAATTAATAGGAAACAGCTTTATGAATTTCCAAGAGTTTTGACTTTGAATAGTTTTATAAATTCATTTATAATTTTTGAGAATATATTGAAATGTTATCACTTTTTACCAAAAGGCAGCCTTTCTGAAAAACCTTTTTTACAAGAATGAGAATAATTAAATTGGAGATTCAGAATATACCTTTATAATCAGTTTACTTAAAAAACAACAAAACTCATTACAGTTTTCTCTGAGTTGAAGATAAAATCAATTCTAAGAAAGTTGCATAACATTCCCCCCAAAAAAAACAAAAAAATCTGGCTTTTGTCTTCATGAAAAAATATATGAAACTGTTCCTAAATAGTGCCTAATAAATGTTTACTACATTAACAAAAATAATTCTCTGTGGAGTTTCCACAGATGAACTGAAAAGAACTTTAAATCTGAGAAATCTTTGGAAACTTCCTGATACCAAAGGATAGACAGGCTGGGTTATCCCTAATCCTACAGAGGTAAAAGGAATCCTCATATTGCTATAAAATGGATCTCCACTTTACAATTATGAAATTCAGAAGGATCTCCATTTCTGCCTCTGGCTTTGCTATTAGCTTTGAAGTATTCCATGCTCTGGTGTAACCATGTGAATATTCCTCCTCCAAATTTTATCATCCTTGAGCTAATTGTGTGGTTATAACCCTTTATTTTAAATTAGTTATCATCTCAGAATGTATTATTAGAAAAAGATTTCACCATCCCAAATGCAGAGAATAATTAAAATTAACAAGCCAGACAAATTTCTGGGAGCTGATTTCCTATTCCAATACTGTGCAAGAATTGTTTCTATAAGCCCTACTACTTCAGTCATCTTAGTCTCATTACGCCTAAGAGCAAAAAGGCTAAGTTTTTGTATTTTTGCTTTTAAATCTTCCTAAACTTTTTTAAATTCATAATTTTATTTTGTCCTCAATATCACTAATACTATGGGTCATGTTAATAAATTTCCAGGAAAAAGGAAATGAAATTAGAGTAGTAAGAATAGAGAACTCTAGAAGCTATTAGGAACTTTGCAACCATTGATTCAGTCAGTGATCCCCTACTGACAGTGAAATGCCTGCCCTTTAAAGGATATTAGAATCTCACATTGCTTGCATCTGCAGTACTGATAACTTCATAGATTATCTCTATGTACTTGGCCATCTCTAAAATATGTTCCAATCTGAAAATATGAATCTAATACATATATTTCAAGCTATTTTTTCAACTGTCTTGGTATATTGATTGCATTTATAGGTAATAAAATGTTGGAACACTTCATATTTCTTCTTTTTAAGATCAAGGGAAAAAAACTCACTGAACTAATACATTTAAGTTATCATTGAAAAAAGCATTTATTAAACCATTGATAGCTAACAGTATTATATCTAGATATTGAATAGAAATAAGCTAGTGATTTCCCTCTAGAAAAATAGTTTTATATTATTAGGGTAGAGATCAGTCAGGATAAGGGTAAACTCTTACCTGATTGATTCAGAAAAGCTTAATGAAGATAGCAGTTTGATAGCTGCCTGAAGTTGGACTAGAGTGTCTCTAATCAATCATTCAATTAATCAGTCAATATTAAGTACTTTCTAAAGACAAAGCTCTGAATTAAATGCTGTGGGGGAGTACAAAGATACTATGCACATTATCTACTAGACAATAGAAAAAATAAAAATATATATCACACATCAAATAAAAGCCCAGAAGCTGAAGAATGATATTAAAGATATTACAAGGCAATATATGATTAAGTACCAAGTAAGTAGTTTAGTTAAATGATATGAATTAATTCAGGTTTTCATAATTCATTGATTCAACAAATATTTTTGAATATATATTCTGTGCAAGGGAGTGTAGGATGAAAGAAACAAGTGTGAAAGACTTGGGAAAAAAGAAGAAATGGAAATTAACGTGGTTTATGAAGGAAAGATAGAAGTAGAGGAGTGATAGTATTCCATAAGCAAAGAAGTAGTGGAGGAAGGGAGAAATGTATGATGTTGCCTGGAAAATAAAATATAAAGTCCTCAGCTCACCATTTAAGACTCTCCACCATCTTTCTCCACCTACCTTCTAGAGTTTTCATTTTATTCAAACCATCCTCTATGTCAGACCTGGTTTCCTCATATCCATTTTTAAAAATCCTTACCTTTTTTTAAAGGCTGAACTTCTCTCAAAAAACACTTTTTCCATGAAGCTCTCATTATATATATCCCTTTGTTTTTGTTCTCTTCTTCTTCCTTTCTCAGCATCATTACTAATCTGTGTACATGTTCTATCCTTCCAATATAATGCAAATTTCCTGAGGCTAAATATTATGTTTGGTTTTTGTCTTTGTTTCACAAGTGCTTAGTACAAAATGTTACATTTAAAAATGCTTAATTAGTTAAATAGTATTTTAATTTAATTAGTGTGCTATAAGAAGTGAGTAGGACAGTTAAATAGGACTTGAGGGTTCATTTAAGGAAAGGAATGAGTGATAAAACTGGAAATGTAAAACAGACTGTGGAGGGCTTGAATTTTTAAGGTGAAAATTTGGACTTTATCTTGTAGATCACTGGAGAGCCATTCAAGGTTCTGGAGCAGTTGAGAGACCCAATTAGCACTATACGTTAGAAAAATTAACCTGAAAGCAAATACACTGAATAGGAGTCCTATTAAAAGATTATTGTTGCAGTCAGATCATGCTTGTTCATCCTTCTTTCTTGAAAAGGACCAATGACATGACTTGCAAGTGAATTGGATTTAAGCGAGGCAGAGCTGTGCAAAATCATGCATCCCACTCTCTCCTCCAAAGTAAACAGAGTCCAGTGGCAATACATATTGGAGAGTTGGTCTATTTAAATTGAAGTCTTTCAAAGGTCTCAGTGTGAGAGAGAAATCCTTAAAGAAAAAAAAAATTAGAGAATTATCTGGATGTTAGATGGATGTTAGAGATGTGGTGTGAAAGTGAAGGAGTCTGCTAAAGAAGGAAGTGTAAAAATATTAAACCACATTTACATAGCACTTCAAGTTTTATAAAACACTTTCTTCTATTAAAAAAAAGTGATAAAAACTTTAAAATACCATTTACATGGTGCTTTGATGCTTGTAAAATACTTTACACATATACATTAACTCATTTAAACTGTACAATAGCCCTGTGAAATAGGCATTGTTACTATCCCCATTTTACAGATGAGGAACCTGAGGTACAGAGAAGTCAACAGATAGTAAGACCAGTACCACCCAGGTAGTAAGAGTCTGAGGAGGGATTCACACTTAGGTCTTCTGAACTCCAGGTCCTATATTCTATGTACCATTACTTAGCTGCTTATATTTTTTACAGATAAGGAAATGGAGGCAAAGCAAAGTTAAACTCCTTGCTCAAGGTAACAGAATTCTTCAAGTAGTAAAATTAGGAAGTGTGCCTATGTCTTTTAACTCCAAATCTACCATTTTATCTATTATATTAGAGAGAAGAGAAAAGGGCTAGTAATAAAACTCCAAACTGATAATTCTATGATTTAAGTTTGTATACAAACTTGAAAATATACTTAAGGTTCTCATGAAGAATAAAAGTCTAAATTAACAATTGACAAACATAAATTAAACAGAGAAACTACTATAAAATTTCAGTTCATTTAATATATTTTAATATGAAGCACAACAATATCTTAAAATTCTGAAATTTATATCTGAGTGAGTACTCTCTACATCAATGAATATCATGACATTCATTTAAGTAGATGCCCTCGATGAGTTGCAATGATTAAAAAAAAAAAATCTTCACCTAGTGACCACCCATTTGGTAATGATAAATAGTAAGACTGATCCTCAGAGGAGCAACCATTTGCTTGGGTCATATTCAAAGGATTTTCATACTTGAAGTCATTCTAACTTAAAAGGACCAAACCAGTGATTGTGACCCATTGGTATATCTTCAAGAATCCTAAAAAACTTCCATGCCATTGAGACATCAGAGTAGGACTTACCATTATTAACATCTTTAAAGTATACATATAAACTCAAACACTCCTCAACTGCCTTTTCTATAAATGGTCTGCTTTTATCCAAGGAGAAGAAATAATATGTGCACATAATAATTATTAAAAATAATAATAATAATAAGTGATGCATATTTATATATACAAATATATAGTGCTTTAAGACTTGCAAAACACTTTACAAATATTATTTCAATGTATTCTCATAACAATTCTTGAAAGATATTTAGTTCAATTATGCCTGACTTCACGAGTCAATTTTCTTGGCAAAGATACTAGAATGGTTTGCAATTTCTTTTTCTGGTGAATTAAGGCAAATGGAAGTTAAGTGATTTGTTCAGAGTCAACAACAAGTCTCTAAAGCTTAATTTGAACTCAGGTCTTCTTGATTTCAGGCTCATTGTTCTATCCACTGAGCTATCTAGCTTCCCCAACTATGGAATGTAGTGCCTTATTGTTGTCTCCATTTTATAAATGAAGAAAATAAAGCCCAGATTTGAATTCTGGCTTTCTTGATTCCAGGTCCAGAGCTCTATCCATCATATTGTTCGTCATTTTTCAGCTAAATCCAACTCTTTGTGATTCCATTTGGGGTTTTTTTGGCAAAGATACTGGAGTGATTTTCCATTTCCTTTTCTAGCTCACTTTATAGGTGAGAAAAATAAATCAGAGTGAAGTGACTTATCCAGAATCACATAGCTAGTAAATGTCTGAGACCAAATATGAAGTTGAAATTCTGACTCCAGGCTTAGCACTCTATCCACTGCACCACCTATGTGGCCCATGAAGTAACTAATTACCCTCTTTTTTAAGCAACTCTGAAGAGTTATGCAGTCCACCAGTGTGATTTCAAATAGGACTTTATGTTCCATAAGTGCATATGGATAAGAAGATATTTTTTGAAAAGTTCTACAAGTATGAACATATTGACAAAATGATTCAATGAAAAAATTGGAGACTTCTAAAATATGAGGACAATTTAGGTAATAAGAAGAAAATATTTCTGGAAGTTAATGGGATGAAGCCTTCACTAATATCTTACTGTAATTCATATATTATACTGTGAAGGTAGCTATAGTTTCTCAAAAGCCATGCTAGCAAAGGATAATTTCTGGCAGATTCTGATCAATCAAGGTAGAAAGGCTTTTAGTATAAGATGTCTGAGGAGAAGTTTATCTAAATCTTCTAGAGAAGCTTATCTCCAGAACACTATTCATCATATGATTTTTTTTTCAGCCAAGAAAATTCATGGAGAACACGAAATAAGAAATACAAGAGGTGCAATCATGTTGGTGAGCATCACCCCAACCAATAAAAGTCCCCTTCCTTGAAATGATAGAATGGAGAGGTGAGTAGATCTTTGCAGTGTTGTTTGGGATCCTATCATTTAAGCATAGGCCACATTGAGATTTAACAAATTTATATGGCAACTCATGATAGTATTTAACAACTTACATCTTCAGGAAAACTTCTTCACATCTAACAACTGCTAAAAGCTTTAGTTTCAAATCAATTTCTTTATGTCTTATCTTCACTGGAAATGGAGAAGCAGTTACCATTTTCTGTGAAAGTAGTCTTCATATACAGTATATGAAGAGATTAAATTGCCCTTCAGCCTTTTTCTCTCTAGGTAAGTCCTTTAATCTTTCTTCATAGGTCCTATTTTCCAATCCTTTAATCTTCTTCATTGCTCTTCTCTGTCCTTTCTATCCTTTTTTTCGGCTCAGAATTCAGATCTGGTAACAGTACTCTAGCAAGATGCCAATATGAATCCTACATGATACATTCCTATTTATTCACCCCAGGATTATGCTTTCTTTTTTTAACTACAGTTATACATTACTGACTCATGGTACTCCTCTAGGGTGAAAAAAGAGCTATAGTTATGATTTTTTCTCAAAACAAGAAATTGTACCAGGAAGCTAAAGGAATATTCTTCAATTGTGTCACTCTCATCCACTTTAGCTTTGGTATCCACTTCCCCAGTAAAAATTAGATCTGATTATCCTTTTTCACCAAAATAGCACTTACTAAAAAAGAAGCATTAACTCAGGTAAGCAAAATGCTGATTCCTTTTATCTCAGCAATTCCACACCTACTCACTCCCCAATTGACTTTTATAGAGTATTAGTTTGCATTAAAAATCCATTTAATTATGCTGAAAAAATACATCACTGTTATGCTTTGGGCCGGTACCATGTTGCAGCTGTTCCTATTTAAAGGATAATTGTAGCCTCACTCTTTTGCAAGGAAATAATTCTGATTTTGAAAGGATTTATCCTTACAGTTTATCCTGATGAGAGGGGACTGGATTATTGCCTTGTAAAATAGCTGTATCATCTTATTATAGCTATTATACCACAAATGTTGTATATTGTTGAAGATCAAAGTACTGTATCACTCTCAGTTGTGAGCTGTACATGGATGGCATATTTCCCACAAAGATGTTTTTTTTTAAAAAATCCACCACTGGATTTCATGAGTCTTTCAGTGCTGTGAGATGAATCTGCAGTCCCTTCCATTGAAACCTGTTCCTGATGCCAAGATCTGTTATGTTCCGAAATTAAAGGGGGGAAATAATCCAAAGAAATTAGATCTAGGTGCTCTTCCATTGTAATGTTTGTCTTATTATTTATCATCCCATTATACAATGTGATTATATCAGATAACAATCAGTGAGCTTTATACAGATTATAATAATAAATCACCATTAATCATAAGGACTTTGATATTCAGCATTATGATCACCAATAAATATTTGAACATTTAGGCATAAATGTATAAGGCAATGTATCTTAAACATTAATAATACCTACAAGGAGATACAAAATATAGACTCTATTGTCAGAGACCTTGGATAGTCCATTTGAAGGACAATACAAATAATAATACTGAGCAATACAGATTGTCTTGTCAGTGGTGTTTATTGAGACACCTATAAGGTGTTCCCAGATATTATGGAGAATATCATTCCTTAATTGTAAGAATGTGTGCCATGCTATGTCTAGTTTGCTATGCTTTCATTTTACTTAAAAAAAATCTATTTCAGGAGATATTCTTATAGTCGAAATATAGAAGATCACCACATACATAGTAATTTTGATTTCAAAACTTAATGTATTAGAAAAAGAGCAGGATATACAGGTCAGAAAGTGCTACTTTTTATTATTAACATTTGTAAGGGCCTATTAAAAATATGGAATTTTTGAATAAACCTTTCCAAGGTAATTCATTTTGCATTGTAATTTTATGACATATAATTGATAAGATTAGGATGCCTTCCTATATGTTAGTCACAAGTATATTTAATGAAAAATTATATGTAAACTTAGAGCTAAAATGTGCTACAATAGTAAGTTAAAATGAGAATGATTAGAATGAAGATGATATAATAGCAAAAGTCAGTAGAAGGAGAGTAGAAAAGTTGGTACATCATGAGCATTGTCCAGGTTAACAGATATATCCCTATCATGGAAAAAGGAGATGTACTTGGGGTATTGCTCTTCTTTTTCTCTGATTCCAGACTCAACAAATTACTTGATTATTGATTTCCAGGTATATTAATTCCCTAAATAAAGAGCTTGAATCAAAAAGCCTAAGTTTTCTAGGCACAGATATTCTATTGTTAATTAACAAAATGGTAATTAGTTTATAAATTTCTTCTGTGAGTTGGGTTAGGGTGAATCATTTCTCTAGGGATAGTGTTTAAATTAAATTTCAGTGTATATAGGACACAACCCTAAATAATAATGAACTTGTCAAGAGGTTATCTTTGTAAGTCTCAATCAATTGGTCATGGACCACATTGTCCCTAGAAGATAATTCTGTTTTGATATTTTCATGAGTTGGTGTAGTTTATACATTCTATTAGACTTTAATAAGCTCCTTGAGGGCAGGAACCATGTCTAATTGTTTCTGTATCCTTTTGAAAACATAGAGGAATGAATTAAACATCATAGATACTAATGGAGGCATGAAGCAATTTTAACATTCTAGTAAATGGAAAATTCATATAATATCTCCCTGCTTTCCTTCATAAATTAAGAAAATATATTCCAAGGCTTAGGCCTCCACATTCCTCAGTTTTACCTTAGTATAACTACATTTATTCAATCCATGTCACAGGAAGTAGGGTTAGAAATAAAGCAGTTCCAGAGCTAACTCTGCCCACCTCCCACTGTCTGTTCTCAATTTCAGTATACTACTTTGCCTTTCATACATCACAAATCCAATCTAACTTCTGGATAAGTTGAAATAAATATGCAGAACTGACATTTGAGCTTTCAGCAGTTGAGAAAAAAGGTGTGGGATTGAGAGAGAGAGAATATCGCTCCAAATCCTTTCAAGTTATTGTCAATAATAACTATAATGGTTATCATTTATGTATTGCTTTAAGTTGTAAAAAGCACTTTATACATATTATCTCATTTAATCTTCATAATATCCTTGTGGTGTAGGTCCTATTATTATCTCCATTTTATACATGAGGAGACTGAATTTTGTTGTTGTTGTTGAATAGTTTTAGTTATGTCCTACTCTTTCCGATTTTGTTTAGGATTTTCTTGACTAAGATACTGGAGTGGTTTGCCATTTCCTTCTCCATCTCATTACACAGATGAGGAACTGAGGTAAACAGGGTAAATGACTTACTCAGTCACACAACAACTTGCTCAGAGGCAAGATTCAAACTCAAGTCTATTCTAACTCTATATGTTTCACTAACTGGCTGCCTCATTCATAATCCCCTGCTTTTCTTTTTTGTTGGGTTTGTTCAATCCAAGAAGGCAACTATTGATTTTTTTGAGGGCATGAGGCAGTTCTGATACTAAAATCGTATTGTTTTAGAGAGTTGATAAGGAAACTCCTTATACTAGTATAGATCTAAAA
Source organism: Sarcophilus harrisii (assembly GCF_902635505.1). Taxonomy (NCBI): domain Eukaryota; kingdom Metazoa; phylum Chordata; class Mammalia; order Dasyuromorphia; family Dasyuridae; genus Sarcophilus; species Sarcophilus harrisii. Next base: position 462,944,003 of record NC_045426.1, read on the forward strand.
CTTTTCTGCTATTTAGTTTTAAGGAAGCAAAAGATTGAGATTTGCCCAGAATTTTTTAGACAATATGTCATAGGAAGGAATTGAATGAATATAGATCTTCCTGATATTGAAGCTTTGGGCGTTTTATTCACTATGCCACGCTGTCTCATAGTAAATAAGTAAATTTAATTACATTTCCAGGTAAGGTTTTGAAACAGGACAGCATATTAGAAACAAGTTTTGAATGATGATCATACATGATTTAAAAAGTACCCAGGGACAGCTAGGTAGTACAGTGGTTGGAGCACTATCCCTGGAAACAGAAGGACCTATATTCAAATAATCCAAATTCAAATCCTTAAAATGTGAATAACCATGGGGAAGACCACTACACCTGGATTGCCTCCCTCTGCCCCCCCCAAATTATATTTAGCCACTTGTGTTTTCCCTTAGTAAAATGCAACCTCTTTAAGTGTAGAGCTGATACACTCTCATCTCTGCATCCACAGCATTCACGTACACAGAAGACACACAATATGGTAGCAATTTGAGCTGAAATTTTAAATTAAAGCTGAAGGCAAGTGTTATAGTATTTAATCTCTACTAGGAGACAGAAGCACATTTAAACATGTATACCACTGAGTAAAATTAAAAACCACAACTTCATTTTAAATTTATTTTAATTTTTATTAGGAGCACAGAAATGTCCATTTTTCTATTCTATTCTTTATATCAAAGAGCTCTACTGAATGTGGATTCTGAAAATCCTTCCTGGTCCCTCTAGCCATTATTAGTGATTATCTCTCTTTTCAAATGATCACATATTCTTCTATATCCCTTCTTTCTCACTACCACTGAGTTACACATTCCTTGAACAGCTGGGCTTTGCGCTTTTTAAGTACTTTAATACTTGTCAAAGTTTATTGGATTGGAGATACTACTTTTTCTTGCTCTCTTCCCTTCTTGGATGAATCTTGTGGATTGGCACTTTTACTACTTAAAAAAAAAAATACTGAACTAAAATGAAAAATACTAGAGTGCTAACCCTATGGCTTTGGGATTTAACCCTGGCTGTGCATTTACTTCTTGAGGGACTTTGTACATGTCTCTTGAGCTTTCCTGGATCATTTATTCATATGTAAAAGCAAAGTAAGGGTGTTAGCTCAGATAAACTAAACTATCTTCCAGTTCAATTTTCTTTTTTATTTTGATAATATAGAGAAGTAATCAAAACTCATGTATATGTATATAGTATGCATATATACAATATATACTTACATAAAATATGTGTAAATATATTCAAAAGTTTTTAAAGCTTTATAAAGTATTTCATAACAGTCATGGGGGGGGTGTAGAAACAAGTATCTCCAATTTATAGATAAGCAAGTAGGCTTATAGATATATGATTTAGTCAAGATCACAAATAAATGTTATTACCAAGATTTGAGCCCAGAGCTCTAGAAATCAAGTTCAGTACTCTTCATATGACTTTATTCTATGTTGTCATTCAATGTCTAACATTCTCTCATTTGCAAATTTAAAAGGAATGATGAAGGGCATCTTGGGGCATTCACCTGATATTTTAACATTTCCTATACCTGGCTTTTGCTATCTTTTACTTGATTTCTCAAATGGAGAAATTGTGAGTACTGAACAAGTTGTGAAGTGTACTGGAAAGACCACAAAATTGCATTAATTTTTTTCCCAGGGACAAAGCACATATAAAACTGATGGAAAGAACTCTGTGCCTCAATAGTAGACTCTGGGTGCCTGGTATTCTTAGACCTCAAAAGGCAAATACTGAAGTTCCTCCTCAATTGTTTCCCCAAGCTCTAGAAGACTCTGGAAATATGGAATAAAAATGTAATGTCTTAAATATATCATATTTACCCGTAAAGTAGTAAACCCATATAAAGTAGTAAAGCCCAGGCCACGGATCCGAGGCCGGCTTTGTACAGTGCTGGGGGAGGGGGGGAGAAAGAGAAGGGGAGGAGAGGGGAAACAGTCCCTGAGCTTTCTTCACCCCACCTTTCCAATGTCCTGACAAGGAGGCCGATTATAAAACTTCACTTTTGTGATTCTCCTTCAAAAAAATTTTGCAGTGCGATAACTAGGCGGTGCACTGGTTGGAGCATGAGTCTTGTAGCCAGAAAGACCTTAGTTCAAATCCAGCTTCAGAGACTGGACACCTATTAAATGTATGATCCTAGGCAAGTTACGTTACCCTGATTGCCTCAGGGAAAACAAGTCAGCCTCAGAAAAGGCCAAGAAGTATCTTTTCCCTTCTGCACCACAACTTTCCAAACACGTGCATTTCCTCTATTGGGCCGACTAACTATGTTCTTATTGACTCTAGAATAACCTTCTCTGACTTCTTCATGGCTACCCCTTCGCCCCCAACTCCAAGCAATCTTTGATCCTAAACTTCAAGTTGTCCAATGAGGCAAAGGTAAAGGAGAGTTGGGATTTGGTGAGGAGATGAAAGAACGGGGAGATGGGGGCAATACTCCTGCAATCCATCTGCCTGAGGCTTGAGGATCTCCCAATGGGTCCGAGGATACTCAGTAATATCATACACACGGCCTTGGGTAAGCCCCTCCAGCTCCAAGCCTCTACTCTCTAGCAGAGTTCCTTGCCAGGTCCCCGGAGCAGCAGCCTAGCGCCCAGGAGGTCGCACTGTAATTATTCAGTTCGGGATGGGAAGGAAGAGAAGAGGGTCTTAGTGGTGGTGGGTGGGTGTTGGATTAGGGACGGGAATCGAGAAAGGTGGGGATGGAGGAGGAAGAAGGAAAAAGGATGAGTGAGGGTGGGTGCTGGAGTGAGGGGCGTGTAAAGACTGGAGAGAAGGAAGTGTGGATTTGGGGGGTAGGGGTATTCCATAGCGCCCCCTCTCTTTATCCTAAGGATCAGTGCCCCGAAGCAGCAAATGGCTTTAGCTCGCCAACTTCTTTGTGTAGAATACTGAGGAGCCGGGTGGAAGGAAAGCAAAGCACCTCTTCTCAGCTTTCCTCTTCTTCCTCCTCCTCTTCCTCCTCCCCTTACTCCCCACCTCTTCCTTCTTTCTCTTCCTACCTCTTCTTTCCACTTTCCCTTCCCTTTTCCTCTGGGTCTTCTAAGCTGGGAGTCTGGGGCAGCAGCGGCGGCGGCCGCAGCAGCAGTGAAGGCAGCAGCAGCTGCAGCAACCGCAGCAGCAGCGGCCGCAGTAGCAGTTAGCAGCCGCAACAGTAGCAGCGACAGCAGCGGCGGCGGCAACAGCAGCAGCAGCAGCAGCGGCAGCAGCAGCAGCAGCAACCGCAGCCGCAGCCGCAGCCGCAGCCGCAGCCATTCCGCCTGCCTAAAAGGCCGGTCTGCATCCAGTCCCTTCGCAGCCCATCCCACTCCGGGGAGAGTGGAGAGTAGCGGCCGCTTCTCTCTACTCCTCCACCCCCCGCTCTCGTTCCTGCCCACCGACCCCCCTCTTCCTCCCCCCATCCATGAAGGTGGAGAGAATAAAATAAAATCAGAACTTAAGAGAATTCAATAAAAAAAAAAAAAAAATCTACTGCTAGAAAACTAGTTAGTGTGTGTCGGGTTGGTAAGGGGAGTGGGTTGGGGTGGGGGATGGGTGGGAAGGGAGGGGGAAAAACAATAAGTACTTGAAGTTACCTGCCCTGCAGCAGCGGCTACGGAGGCAGAGGCAGCAGAGGTGGTAGAGGCTGGAGTAGCAGTGGCTGCAGTGGCGGCGGCGGCGGCGGCGGTGGCGGCAGCGGCGGCAGCGGCAGGAGAAGCAGCAGCTGCTGCGGCGGCAGGAGTAGCAGCAGCGGCAGCAGGGGCAGCAGGGGCAACAGGAGTAGCAGCAGCGGCGGCAGGAGTAGCAGCGGCGGCGGCGGCGGCGGCGGCGGCGGCGGCGGCAACGACGGCAGCAGTGGCAGCAGCCGCAGCAGCAGCAGCAGCAGCAGCAGTAGTGGCCGCCGCAGCCGCAGCAGCAGAAAAAGAAGAAAAAGAAGAAGGGTTTGTTGTTTCTGTTGCAGACATCTGCAGACTGGTGCTTTTTTGGAAGAGTTGTGTGTGTGTGTGTGTGTTTTTTTTTTTCCTTTTCTTTTCTTTTCTTTTTTTTTTTTTTTTTAAACGAACCGCAAACGGATGTGAGGCGAGGAAGGTGTTTCTTTAAGCCCAGACACCTCTTTCTGTTCCTTCAAATCTTGTTTTGCTGGACATTTTTTTTTATTATTCAAAAGAAAGGGAAGGAAAGGAAGGAAAAGAAAGGAAAGGAGTTACTTGATGTTTGAGTGAAATGGACGTAAGATTTTATCCACCACCACCACAGCCTGCTGCCGCTCCCGATACTCCTTGTCTGGGACCCTCTCCCTGTCTGGACCCCTACTATTGCAACAAGGTGAATTGTTTGCTTTTGTTTCGTCCTTTTCCTTGTTTGTTTGTTGTTTTTTAATCCGATTTTTGAGATTTGGTGGAATAGGGTTCCTTTTTCTTTCTTTCCCTTTTTTTTTCCCTCCCTAAATGCAGGGGTGATGGTGTTGTTATTTTGTGGTTCTTGCCTTACTGGTTTGCATGGATGGAAGCTCTCTGTACTCTGTATGTACAGACTACCTTCTGAGTTAACTAACACTCCAGCTCGCAGCCCACTAATGCCATTCTTGCAGTTTGGTAGTAAATATTGTAGCTCCGGGTGTTTTCAAAACACCGCGATTGTACAGAAAGTGACAGGATTTGCTCTGAACCCTTCCTTCCTGCTGTTCCCCAGTCGAGGGACGCCTGCCGAGATTCGTCTTGGAGACCTTAAAAAAGAATAAAACCCGGAATACTTTGGGGGTGGTTCTGGGATAAATAGAGTACTGGTGGGGAGAGTAAAAGAGTGAATTACATTTTCTCTTCCCACCATTTCCCCCCTCCCTGTTTCTCCTAACCCCTTCCCCCTACTCCTGGTACTGGCAGACCCCATGTGTTCTTTGCCACCTTTCTGACGTGGAGACATTATTTCGAAAAGAAGGTAATTATAGAACATTTAAATGTCTATACAAGTGTCTTTCCCCAGCTACTAAGGATTGGGGGATGTAGTAGTCCCCCAGCGAACCCTTCCCCCAGCCAAACTCTTTTGTTTTCACAAATCAAATCAGGCTGCTAAACTCTCAATTAGCACGACAGTTAACACGTCAGGATTCCCCGGGCTTAGTAGTTTAACAGTTTGGGGACTATCGGATCCCCGCTTTGGGTGCAAAGGGAGAGGACAAGTTTGTTCTGAACAAGACAAACCCGACTCATTAGTGGCCTGCAAACTGCGTTACTAATTTCCCTCCAACCTGATTCGATTGGTGTTGGCCAAACTTCTAAGGAAAGAAGTTCTGTGCAGTGACAGAGGGCAAGAAAGTGTTTCTGGACAGTGGGGTGGCCAGCGGGACCGGAATACTTCGTGCCCACTTGGCTGCAAAGACACCAGAGGACTTCGATTACCTTTGGCCAGAAGCAAACCAAGATGACTTTCAGTGTGTTCTGTGGAGTAAACCAGCTGGCGTTTATTTATACGTGGATCGCACTTTCTTTGCCTTTGGGGAATGTTTCTGCATATGAATAAAAAAGATTGTGGGAGGAAAAATTATCAGGAAGTGGTTCTCCAAACTCTCTGAACATGCAAGCTCCAACAAGGGAAGCAAATGATGAATAAGCAATACTAAATGTGTGTCTGTGGGTATTTGTCCATTTGGGGGCTTTTGTTTCATATATGTCTGAAAGTACGTCCGAGGAACTTGGACAAATAGGCTAGCTAAAATTCCCTGGAAACACTTTTTAAAAACGGTGATCATTTACCTCAGCTGTACAGTTATTATGTTGTTCCTTTACTAAGTTGGTGCCTCATAACCTCTGGAGCAATTTAGTGAGGAACAGTGAGGAGCCCTTTAGTTAAACTCCTTGGAAAATGTTTGTATTCTTACATTAGCTTTTAGTGGCGATTCATTATGCAAGTAGATTTCTGTGACAAGAGAGACAGACAGACTGAGATAGAGGGAGACACACAAAGAGACAGTGAGAGAGACACAGAAATGGGGGGGGAGGGAAGAGAGAGAATGCATTCTCGTTCTCTGCTCTGCCTCCTCAAAAAAAAAAAAAAAAAAAAAAGAAAGATAAAAAAGAAAATTAAAAAAGCCCTAACTACAAAAACTTCTAGATAGAAGCATTAAAAAAGTGAGCTCACACAACTTAAATGAACTACATCTATCAGAACATAGGGAATTAGCTACCCTGTGGCTATGGTTTTTGGTTTTTTGGTTTGTTTGTTTGTTTTTAGGGACTATTTATTAGTAGGTAATACACTGAACTTTTCTCCTAGAGTTGATACTTAAGGAAGTTTGAAGAGTTGACTTGAATAGTAAATGGAAAGTTTAAAAGAAATGTGAACTTTGGGCACTGGAAACAGTGTGAGTGATTAACTTCAAAGTTGCATACCTGTTTTAAGTTTTAAGTTTGGATTTGCTTTTTTTTAAGGGTAGTAGTTATTTTTCTTGATACTTTTGGTTTAAAAACAAACAAAAATTAGTTGGCTTCAGTTGAAACTCAATGAATATGGACCCCTTTGGCAACTAAACTGGACAAACCTTATTCGACCTTGCACTGATTTAAAGCTCCAAAAGGAAGGTAATGGCTTGGATATACATTTTACTCATCATTCTTGAGATAGTAAGGCTAAATTTAATTTAAAAGTTAAATGCTTTGGAAAATCAGAAATTACTTTAATATATTAAATCATTTCCCAATTAAGCGTTTTAAATAATTTTGGTGGGTTGTGCAGCAAATCGAATAAATTAATTTAGAAAGTCCTCAGAGTTTCTTGACTAGCTCATTGAAGCTCCTTTTAAGTCATGCCATGTATGAAGCAGCAAACTGTTCTTTTTAAATGCAAATTAGCTACCCTTTCTATAGATGAGTTGCAAATCTTCTGTTTAACTTATCTTGAGCAATAATGGGTTTAAAAATGCAAAGTCATAAGACATACTTATCATAGTTGGAAAAGACTTCATGTGAATATTTCTCACAGGGTGCCTTCTCTAGAACCTCTATTCGTAGCAGTCTATTAAATGTATTTGTCACTGATCCTTGATTATATTAAATGGGCTGAGTAGGTTTGGTAGGCCCCTGAGAGGCAGGCTACTTTCTCTGAACATTGTGTTTTCCAGTCCATCATGATTACCATTGATACAAAACTCGTGTCTAGATCAAATATTTCAATTGCTTAGAAAATATTTAACTATTCTTCATGTTTATGAAGGTTCAAGTGACTTTCTAATGCATTATAAGATATATCTAGGAAAGATATTTAATAAGAAACTTGTATCTTTTAGTTAAAAAATAAAACATAGCCAGATAACCTCACTTGTACTAATCCAAAATTTACCAGATTGGAAAAAAGTTTAAATTTTCTGTTAAGACTGCAGTGAAGCCATATTTTATAGTAAGATGATCTCACTATTTTATTTCTACTTTTGAAAATTGCATTAATAAAGCAAATTATAAATTGTTTATTCTGAATCTATTACCAGATTGTGACTTATATTTACATATATAATCAGAACTGTACTTTGCCCAATTTTTTTTTATACAAGAACTGCAGTCTATAAAAATTAATATATCACCATTCCCTCCAAGTTCTCTTAAATGAAAGCACAACTTTATATTATAGTGGCACCCTTCTGCATTGCTGTTTTACAGATGGCCAAAAAATCCCACTGTTTTCATTTTTCTTCTAATAAACTCAGCAGAAGGAATTTTCTAAACAGTTCAGCCTAGTGTTGATCTATTTATTGTGAGAGCACATTACACTAAGCACATATCTTTATGCAAACTTGCCTCCTTTTTCACACAGTCCATTGAGGGAGAAAAGTGAGAGGACAATGCAAACAATGTTGGTTATGGCAACTGTGTGAGGTATCTCTTATACAAACAGGCAAAATGGATGGTATGCTGCTGTATATAGGTCAACCTTTGAAATAACAGTGTGGCTTATAGGCTGGACAGACAGATTTAGACTTAAAGTAGCACTATTCATCTCCTGATTCGGTAAGCATAGTTATATTTCAGACATTTATAGATGAACAACATAGCTCCACCAAAGCCCTCTTTCAGCCAATTAAGACTATTTTAAGTAACATTGTATCCCTTAATTGAACTGAATGTTACAAAGAAATTGGATTAAATGAGCACACAGTATGAATTCGGTAGTAAAATATAGCCCTATTTGTTCTAGTTGAAGATGTCAAATCATCAGTTTAAATATATACCTACATAGTAATAACAGTTCCTTTGGTTTCTCCATGTACTGTCATTTCTAAAGATTGTTTTCACTGATTTTGTGCTAAATTGGGATAAGGAGGTGGTACTTTTTCACATTTGAAACTTTGTAGTGTTTTTTCAAGTTGCCTAAGTATCTGCCCACATAAGAAGCAGAAATATAATTATGTTATGACATTACTAATGACAGGGAGGCTGACCCCTACCAACAGTGGGAGGGAAAATAATGGTCTTTTCTCTTCTCAATGGTTACTTTTGTGGAATCATGTGCTACACATCCTTCTTGGATTGCTAGTTAAATCAGAAATAAAGGAGTGCAAACCTATCAGATTTATTCAGCTGAATAAGAAAATTCAATGAATTATTTTTCATATGTATGTGCAGAAGAAATGATCTGTTCACAATTAGCTTGACATTGACCTATGGTCCAATTCTGAAGCATTATTTTACTTTTCAGAAGGAAAAATCATTATTCATCATCTCCACCCACCCCCTTTTTTTGTGCATAATTTCATTTGATGATATTTCCATAGGATATTTTGCCTTTCAAATGTAGTTTGATCATTCTCGTTTACCAAGTTTCAAAATTTGTAAAACCCAGAATTCTCAAACTCTTAAAAATATAATTCTATGTCAGTATTTTATTTGATATTTTGCTTTTAAAATAATTGTCTTAATGGTTCCAAGAAACTTAGGCATATCAGTTCTAGACTGGTCCAGGACATTGTTGTATTTCTGATTTGAAACTTGTCTCTATCTCTGGGATTGCTAGAGCATTTATGAAAGTTTTCACACTTTTTGTTTCTTTTTTCAGGATTACTGCTTAAAATACACTTTTTTTGGTGTTTGTTAACTTTTTAAGTTAAGAGGTTTTTAAACAGATTTAAAAAAAACTCACAATGAAGAAGTACAATATCATTATTTAATAGAGGTTACAGATTAAGATACTGGAACAAAAGAAAGGTAAGAGCCTAACTTGCCTATCTTGGTTTTGTTGGATACTTTATTATGCCAATAGTCTAAAGTTTAGACTTCTTTATAAAGGATTATCTCTGTGAGCTTTTGAGAGCAATGCTATCATTTCAAGATACTTATTCTATAAACTTTAGTATTTCCACATTTTATGATTCATTTTAAAGGGTTTTTTCCATTTTAAGGGATATGGAATGATTTTCATGAAGCAATTTGATCTTTTGCCTAGTTAGCAAAAGAAACTGCAATATCTGAAAACTCATTTAAATATATTCTACTGAAACTAGTGCTTATACAAGCATGAAACTTCAAGCAAGCTTTAAAAGGAATAGCATAATTGATATGGCAACAAAAGGAGCAAGGTATGGAAGAATTAGGGACATGTTCAAATTAAAGGTTCACTTTGTTCAAATCCTAGAGCTAAGTTTTTAGGAGTTGGTTGGGGTACCTTGGCCTCTCTGCAATTTTGCCCTTTTGAGAAAGAAGATTTATAAAAGGAAGGGGGAATACTGAAAAATGCTAGATGGTGGGTTGTACAAATTTATTATACTATCACTTGAGAACTCATCTCATCTTCATTTGATACTATTTACTGGATATACTAGATAGAGGACCTCTGGGATGATTCATGTGTTTCTTTCTTGGCAGTATCCTTTCCCCCCCCCCCCCCTTTTTTTTTCTTTTAGAAAAATTGTCATCAGGAGTTTACCCATTTGTTTCATGTTCTCTTTAGCATCTACTTTCTTTTAACTTTGCAATCAAATATGGGGACAAACATTTTTTGGATTCTAATGTGTATATTCTCTCACCTCTTCATGGCACTGATATATTGTGTTCATTTTGTGACATGTGCCTTCTCTTCCTTTCATTAACATCATTATTCTGGTCAACTTTCTCCTTTCACAGTGTTTTTTCTCTTTCATCTATCTTTCAACTCTGAATAGTACCAATCCACTTCCAATTCACCCCACCTACCATATTGAATTTACAAGTGAACCAGCTAAATGAAAAAGACTAAAGGAATTCATTCATTTCTTCAGTAAAAAAATTTGTTAAGCTCCTACTTTTTGCAGTGTACTAAGATTTAAGTTTATAAAGAAAAAACAATGCAGCAGCATTCTAATATAAGAATATATTAGAATTTAGTGATTGAGTATTGTTGTATTTGGAATTGTTGTCTTTGGAATCAGAAACCCTGAATTGAAGTTTTTAAGCTGACATTTATCAACTATTTGCTGTGGAAAGTCATTTGATGCCCAGAGTTACAAGTAACTCTCTAAAATTGTAAGTGATGATGAATTGCTGATTTGAGTAAATGAAGAAAAATTTCCCTCCCCATTAGAAATTACTTCCATTTATGTGGTCACCGGTCTGATCCTTCCACTACCAACCACCACCCCCAAATTAATGAAGGAGAGATCCAAAGTAGTCTAGAAAAATTTGAGAGGAGAAAAACCATGTTTGGCTGTGGGGAGTGGAATGAGGCAGGGTGTTAGGGAAAGTTATTCTATTCTTGATGCTGAATGAGAGACAACATGGCTTCTCATTAGATAGAGCACAGACTTAGACTGAGGAAGTCCTGTGTTCATATCCTGCCTCAGATACTATGACTCTAAGTAAGTCACTTAACTTCTTTCTGTCTGTTTCTGCCTATTTGTAAAACGAAGTGGTTTTATTTGATGGTCCTCCACAGCCCCTTTCCAGCTCTAATCTATGATCCTATGATTGTGTTAAGAAACAAACTAGTGGAATATTATATATGTAGAATTATATGGCTTCTTAAAAGTCAACTATTCCGACTAACCATCCCATTTTGTGTATAAGGAAACTAAATAATAGAAAATCTAAGTGACTTACTCAAGTTAGTAAGTGCCAGAACTGGTATTACATGATATTAAGGCAAGAGCATTTGAAAGAGCATTAGGAATCCATAATTCTAGCCACTAATGCCACTGAGTCTTAGGACCTTGAATTTACTTTCTAGGTCTTTTAAAATGAGAGAGCTGCTATATACTGATTATAATCTAGATACCAGGGATAAAAAGATAAACCAAATAAATCTTTCTCTCAAGGAACTTATATTCTTTTGGAATGGAATTAATCATTTCTCTAACCTTGAATCTTTCTTACTGTTCTATTTGATCTTCTCCTTATAATTTATATTAAAGATAATTGTATATTTGTCTCATTTCCCCTTTTCTAGGATGTGAATAACTTGAAGATAGAGATTATGTATCTTGTATTTCTTGTGCTCAGCATACTACATCATATATGAAGTCTCAGTTAATAGATGTTGCATGAATTGCATCACTAAATTTTCTATTTGAGATAGTCTTCACATTGCAATTATATTGAAATAATTGGATTAAAATTCTTAATATAAGAAAATTATTTGACTTCCAAATGTTTGTGAGTAACAGATCATAATTTAAGAATTTAGGGCTAACATTCTATTTGTAAGTGAATATAATATTGTACATATATTCAAGATATGAGTAGTATTTTACAGACAATAGCATTCAACTAACCTTTTTCTCATCTTGTACCCATGACAAGTTATGGGAATGTCAATGAGCAATGATTAGACATCATCTATAAAAGTCTAATCCTATATCTCCATATTTGCATTTAAAAAAAATGAAAATCAATGATTATGACTATTGGTCAGATGCATTTCAACATTAAATATTCTAGTGTCATTTAAAAAAAATAATAATAAAACTAATGTTCTAGATGGCACCATGACAGTATCCAAAATTTCACCTTTTTTTTTTTTTTGTTAAGCTGATTTATAGTTAAGTATCAAATAAGTACAATTAAGTATCAAATCTCATGGTAAAATGAGTCACAATCAGTCTTTGTCCTAATTAAAAATTTTGACATTTTAATAGTCTAATTCCTGATATTTCTTTACACTGAATGCTCACAAGAGCAACAATAACTTAGTGTAACCTGGCCTTGAAGGCGTCAGTCTTCACTACCTTCCATTTATACCCATTCTACTTTGAAATTAACCATATCTCAGGTTGAAGGAGCTTATGGTAGGCCCTCCTATTGTTGGTAGTGCCAGCAGCAGAGACAATAGCTCTTACTCTTGATCATGCGTTTTGTTAAATGGACTGACTGCTGGAAAACTGGATTGTCAGGATATTCTAGTTTATACTTATCTTAATGAATTTGAGAATTTTTTGTTAACAAAATTTGTTAATTTGGCCCTGCATGCCAAGTTTCAACTAAAGAGCAATTTCTCATTAAAAACAGTTGAGTTTGAAACTGCTTAAAAATGTGGTTTATAATGGAAGTGCCAACAGACTGTTAATTATAGCAGCACTTCCATAATACTTGAAGACATGGAATTCACATTAACCTGAATGAGCTTTTCCTGGTTATAACATGTTTCCCTACAGCATTCATTTTGAAAATGGCAACATCGTAATGTTCTGGGCTTAGATGCTGATTGTATAGTAGGAAAAAGGTTGGGGGAGGGGGAAGAGCCAGAATGAAAATCTGCCTTTGCTCATGGTAGGGAGTGCCAATATTTTCCAATACCTTTTATTTTGATATATGAAGGGTTTAACTTACTTGATTAAATTTTTAAAGTTAGCTTTTAAAAATCTATTCTTGCATTTTCATTTTATATATGAAATATGATTGTGTATATATGCATATATATACATATATTAAAGGTCACTTTAATGCTTTCTTTTTTCTTTGCCTATTTTTCACTCTGGATGTTTAAAATGATTATACAATAGCAAAGCATCTGATATATTTCATTGCTAAGCTGTAAGAAGCACTTCTCTGTGAATGTTTTATAAGAATTCCTAGATAAACAGCAGAAAGAGATGCCAATAGGTTTGTTCTTCCTAAGAAAATACAGAGCATTCCAAGTTACAAAACACACTTGAATGTTATATATGTCTGACAAATCCAGGTTGGTGCAAATGTCAGATTCTCTTAATATTCCCATTCTTGACTGGTGTAACCCATCATGCTCCTTTTGAAGGAAGATCTTTTTCACCATTCTAGGTTACCTAACTAGACAGGCTGATTTTTATTAAATCATATTGTGGTTTCCTACAGTTATGGGTGTATTTGTAGATCATAATACCTAAAAGACTATGCTGGGGGATTGTGGAATAAGAAAATGCATATTAGCTAATGGAATATTCTGGTTATTTCCCCTATTTAAGGAAGTGAAAGTGAATACCATAGCTAATATAGTATTCTAAAGCATAGAGGATCTAATTGAAGAGTCCCAAATCTAGTCCCTTTTAAAGATACTTGTAGATACTTGAGGATACCCCACTTCCATGTGGGGTGGAAATAACCAAAAACATTAAAGCCCAGATGATGATCATTCCCTAGGCAAAATGGAGCTCTTTCGTTCTTCCTGGTACTCTACTTCTTCATCAGACATGAACTTAATCTCTATCCCTTGATAAAACAGTATATGTCTAGTGTCTGAATTCTAATACCAGGTCATTGTGGAGTACTCTCTCCCTAACATGTTCAACATGTTCAATGGAAGTGGAGAAAAACATTTATTAGTTTCAAAGAAGCAGCATGGAAAGTAAGGATTAGGATCAATACAGATAAACAGTACTTTGGAATTCTTTGATGAAAGAAGTTTTGTAGAAAGTTTTCCTCCCTCCCCCCCCCAAAAAAAAAATTAAGCTTCAATAATTCTCTTGGCTCAGTTAATAGTGTGCCACAGTATGCCTTCCTTCCACAGCTGGAAAGAAAACTATTTGCATTTCCTGTCACTAAATTAGCCAGATTCCCCCACTTTCCCCTCTGATATATAGATCAGAAAAAGGCAAGAATCTTAAAACAGAGTATGCAAAACAAAGTCAAGGGAGAACCAAGTGGACTTGGGGGACCAGTATGTCACTTTAGAACCCGTTCTTGCCCCCTTACTTTAACTATTGTAACTTAGTTAATATATATCTGACTGTGTATAAACATGCACACATATTCACATGTATATTACATACATGCATGTATGTGTATAAAGAAATAAATGTAAATGTGCATGTGTGTATATACATATATACCTATAGGTAAGAGTATATGAGTTGGTTGCTGTCATACCATATTACAAACGAATTCTGCTTCAATATACTAAAAATTCCAGTCTAAGATGCTAATAACAATTGTGGATAGGGGGAATATTAATAATAAAAAGGCAGGATAACCTTTCAACAAAAAGTATATTTTATCATTTGGCAGATGCAGTCATGAACATTAATCATAGAAACCTGCAGATAGTAGAAGCTTAATATCAAAGCTAATGATTTATTTTATGTTAATGACTTTCTGCTAGGGCATAAAAGACTGCTCATAATGGACTCTCAGTGCTATGTTCAGTTACTAAGGCTAATGGGATAATCTTTCCTTTCCCAAAATTAAGCTTTTTGAAGTAAATTATGCTGTTACTTTTTCAAGTTGACTCTTGAAAAATTTATTGCAAAACTAATCTTTTTAAAGAAATGCCTAAAGAAATAAAAAGAAAAATCCCAAAGCAGCTTTTCTAGTTCATTAACAGTTTTACGTAAATGTTGTGAGAAATTTTGTTTGTAACCTTGTTGTATTTTTAAAGGTTAATATTCAAGATCTTGTAGTGCTAAGTAATTTTACAGTTTGTCTCAGATGACTCAATATCTCTTTTGATATAAAGAGCCTACAAATACATTGTACAAAAGAAAAGGTTTCCAAAGATTACTAACCAGTAATTTGCTAAATAGTAGTAAAGCATTTAGTTTTGCATTGGGAAGTTTTAAAAATCATGTTTACAATTAGTTATAACCAACATTATATTTCAATAAGAGATAATTTGCCTACTAAAGTTCACATAATGTGCTAATCATGTCTAGTGGTTAATAAAGGCCTCCTATCTCACTCCCCTGATGGCTATAAAAGGCTATTATATTCATGGCAGCAGTTCAGGTACAGCTGCTGTGTGTTAATAATGCATCATTGTCCCACTAATAAACACAGCAAAGGTCAGCACCCCTAAGCACCTAAACTACCTAGTCTCTTCCCAAAATATTTATTAACACCTTAAAAGCCTATATTTTCATTTCATTTAGCCTTCTGTCAGTTAATTCTCCTCAGAATTACTTGTATGAGAAAGATTTTTACAACCTAAGCTAGATTGTGGACAGATGACTAGATATCCATATACTTATCTTTTTCTCCTAAACAGCCTTTCCCATTTCAGCTATAAATGGATGACTTATTTTAGCTTTATTGGAGACATGAGCTTCTTTATAATTAACTTGGTGTCTCCTTAAATTAGGCCATTTTCAGATTTTATATGTTCATTTGACATTCAGAAGAAAAGTGCCTTCTCAATAATCCAAATTATTTAAAATAAATATAATCAAGGAGGAGATTAGCAAAGTAGTATTTAACCTCTAAATAGACATTATGGAATTGTCATTTAGTTTAAAAATCTGTTAGACTGGTAAAATATTATTTTCTTAATTGTCCTTTTGGCATAGAGAAGCAAAAAGAGTAAAAACTTCTTCAGCTCATATTTTCTGCACACAAAGAACATACTCATATAGGATTTCCATTTTGCTAGGAAATCATGCAAATCAATAGACCAGCACTTATCTGTTTTAAAATTAGGTATACAACAATTTATAGGCATACTGATAGTATAGTTCTCTTAATAGCCTGTTTGTTTTGGACCTAATCCTGGCTATTGTGTCTTTAAGAGAAAAGTCAAAATGTTAACTGAGCAAAATCTCCTTTTCTCATCATGTATTGCTTTCTTCTGTTTTCTGTCACTCATCTTGATAACCCTGTGTTTTTCCCTATATGACTGGAAAATCTTCACTGTTTACGTAATGAAAAAGAGACAAAACTTCAACTGCATTTCCATCATCAAGAGAAATTAAAACAAAACAAAACAAAACAAAACACAACCCAACAACCAAACTAGTGGGAGGGTTTCTATTTGTGTAGCCCATAATGTACTATGGTACATTTGTCATGCTTTAAATATATAATGCCTACAATAAAATATGTACAGGCACAGTTGTGATATATGAAGTCTCTGGCTCCAGTGCCATTGTTTGTACTCTCTACGGTTGTCATACATTGTTCTTTGCACATCATACCCTTACAGCAGAATTTGACACAATTTCTAGCTTTCAGCCCTGCACCGTTTTCATTGCACAATATACATGAGTTTGACAGGGTGTGTTGAGGACAACTCTGGCAAGCAATTGATATTTTGAAGTGGCAAGCGTTTCAGCAGCTGCCTGCTTGTGAAAAAGGAATGATAAGATATACTGTATTGTTAGTTTCAGGGAAAGCATTAAGGTTTAAGCTCTGTAAAAATGTACACATTATTCGTCAGTGGTGAAGCAAGCCTTTTATGTTTTTTAGAGCTTAGCTCCCTGGCTGATGTGAACTAGAATGACATTGGTCAGTAAATGAATAGGAGTACTTTGAATTTGAACTGCGGCCAATTTTGCACCAACAAAGGAACTGACAAAAGAAAGATTTTATGTGAAATGCAAAGCACAAGCAATGTTGGGGGGTTGGGGAGGGAAGTTGTGGGGAAGAGAGAACAACCACACAACAGAAATATTCTTTAACATCACTTTATAATGATACCAAATAGTTCAAACATATCCATTTGACATGGCTCATCAGCCACAATCTAAGCTATTTTATCTAATGTTCTTTACAAACCTGTTGTATACACATAGGCTTTTCTAATATGTTCATATGGAATTTACAGTGTTTTTCTAAATACTGCACTATGCCCTAAAGGCGTGTTGGCAGAATATCAGAGCTGTCCATGCTGGAGCTCCCCAGTCTCTCTCTGTCTGGTAGTGGGGAATGGTAGCTTAATCAGTTGTGGCACTTCCAGTGTGTAACATTCATTAGTAAGGCAATTTGTCATGACTGTTAATAGTCAGAATGCATCTGCTCTCTCTCCAGCTACAGAGTATGAGAAGTAAGGAGACAAATATTTCAATATCTGATACTATTAACTCATCTAAAAATCATAACCTGAGATTGGTTGCTTAAAACAGACACAGCATCTGATTAACACACATACTATGTTCAATTTTTGCTATGCCCTTTTTTTTGGATTTATAACTTTAAAGCACACTAATATGCTATTATCAAGGGCATAGACATTGATTAAATATTCAACAGAAACTAAGTTATGGGCCAGGGTGTCTTCTATGTTCATCTGGAAAGAATTTATGTGCATAATATTTTCTATAGAGCATCATAAATTGAAGGGTATGATGCATGCAGTATTTCTCACATATTTCATATTCTCCTAATGATTAATAAAGTTGCCTTCCTGTGTTACTTTCTTAAGCTGGCTGACTACTTTCTATGCCATCGTAGATGTCTTTAAGATAAGTAGATCAATGTGCAAAGTTTGTTTTTACAATCTAGTCTATCACAAACTTTAAAATGGATTAGAAGATATATTTCTCCCCGAAACCCTATTTTAAGAGTATTGTTCATTGTTCTAACTCTGAAAAGTTAAAGAGTTTCTTCCAGTCAAAAAGGTTAAAATTTTCTACATATCTCATATTTTCTAGGTATTACATCATATATCCTCCCATACAAAATCTTTGCTGACACATTTTTTCATTTTTAAGGAAAGGCCTTCAAATTCAGAACATAATGATTTCTTAGAAACTGAACCCAATCTTGGTTAAAAAAAAAAAAAAAAAATCCGTTCTTGCGAGTAACAAAAGCTGTTACTGTTTAAGTTCCTGTTCAGCGGTTAGTTGGTACGCTTCACTGAATGTTGTCAAAAAGGCTTTTCTTTTGATTGACAACCTGGTAGGAATGTGAATGGAGATTTTAATTGCATATCATGTGTGCATATCAGAGCGAGTGAATTCACTGACTCTGCTTAGCTCCATATCTCTGCAGGTCAGCCGTGCCAAAAAATGCTTTTTCTTTTCTTCTTCTTCTTCTTCTTTTTTTTTTTTTTTTTTTTTTTTTTTTTTTTGTGATGGCCATTTTTGAGAGATAGAGACAGAGAGATACAGAGACAGAGAAGGGGGGGAGGGAGGTAGGTATAAGTATTATAGTCATTCCTTATTCATTTTCTAAAGGGGAAACACTTGGTGTCCCCATAGCCTCTGTTGCTTGAAAGTAGAACCAAAATTCATTCAAGCAGTTTTTACTCTTTATACCCATAATTTATTTGGATGATGTAAAGTCATTTCAGTTACAAGTTGGGAAAAAGTCTGCCAGACCATATTCTCCTTGTGTCACTAAGTATGTTTATCTTTCTCCACCCCCTCTTTTTTTTTTTTTTCCTGAAGAGTACTTTGAACAGACCTTTTTTTTTTTTTTTTTTAAGGCAATAGAAAAAAATGTACAGAGGCCAATTACCTTTTAAAATCTAACATCTTAAAAAAATTAAAATGAAAGATAAAATGGTGGGATTCTCATACAAGTGAATATAAATTTAAGCAGAAACAAAAGATTTTACTGTTCTTCATGATGACATTAAGAAGTACACTTAGGCATTATTCTTAAAACACCTTTTCTGTTGAAAAACTTTAAAGGCAAAGATTAATTGTTTACCAAGATTTGGTAGTCTGTGGGTTCTAGCTATTTTATTTGAGGTGTCTCAATGCAGAGGCTTTATTTTTTCAAATGAGAGTACAACTTTCATTTTCAGATAACTTTAGCCTTAGATGTCTAAACTGGTCAAGAGCTTATTAATAAAAAACAGGAAATTAAATTAGGAAAAATCCATATGGATCAGAGAAGGAGGAAGCTTTCTTCCCTTACTTTTATTTAACAGGATGTGAAAATTAGCCACTCAGGTTGTAAATTGAACACTGAGCCTATTTTTTTTTTCCCTATGTGATCCTGAATTAGCAAGAATGAGATTAGCATCAGGGCTATTTTAAATATAGCCAGGGTAATAAGTATAGTGATGTTGAAAAGCTGTGACTCTGCAGCCTTAGGACATCCCAGAGGGATTGAACACTGTCCAGGGCTCTAATATGTTATCTCAACACACTCTAGCAAAGTGTAAAATTACAGCATCATGAGTCAGCCCTTTATATGGCAGAGAGTACAGTGTAATTGCTGTTTAAATGAACTACTGATCCTTTCAAAAGCAAAAGACCAAAACTCAGGGTGTTTTAAGCTCTTAGCTTTATATTCTGCCATAGTGAAATTTTTCTAACTCAATGGAAGACTGTTTTGTGCTTTATATTGAGAGCTCCGGCAAGGGGAATGGGGGGGAAATACATTTCCAAAATGTGGGTTGGGGGAGAGGAATTCAGCTGAACATATTGTACTTTTATAGATGATTAAGTCTAGTAAAGACCTTTATCAAGCAGAGACCATTTTTGTGGAAGTATTAAGGTAGTTGCTGCCTCTGTTGCCTCTATTAAATCTGTTTCATTGTTGCCTTTATGCTTTTTGATTTTCAAATGGATAGAGTGGAGCAATTGAATAAAAATTTGTTCTAGATGAAATGTTAACTTGTAAATTATACGGTAGTATTTAGTATGCACTTTACAACAAGCTAGAGAACTTTATTGATAATGCTTCAAATAAGTTATTTTCATTGTCCATTTCTAAAGTCTAAGTGCACAATAATTTTAAAAATAAGTATTAACTTACTTTAAGGGCTTGTGACTCTAGGCTTTTCTAATAATTGTGCCTAGTAGGCCCATCATACTGAAAAAATCCAGATTTAGAATACACAAAAGGACTATTAGGGGTCATCAAGTCCAAAACCCTCATTTTATACTTTGGAAAACAGGCCTAGACCAATTAAATATAAATCATACATATCATACAAATAATACAATCATACAGATTTTAAGTAAATAAACCAAGATTTGAACCTAGATGCCAAATGCAGTACTCTGTCACAACACAACTTGTATTTTCTTACTTTAAAGCACTGGATCAATGACAAACTTAGTGGATTTATAATTCAACCAAAAGACACATCTCTTAGATACAAACTGATTTTCAGAACACTGAATCTTTATGGCCTACCTGTAAATTCACTATTTTAATAAATAAGAATAGATATTAGCAGCCAATTCATTTTTCTACATTAGGTATAAACCTTTTTTGGAAAAAGGATTTGACTATTGAACTTCTTGAAATGACTTCTAACCCCAAGATTCTATGATTATGTCTCTCTGACCAGAATTGACTCTAACACAGGAGATAAATAGGAGCAATGCAAGAAACTTAGAAAGGGCAGGTTTCAGCTCCCTGTTTAAAATGAAAAACAAACAAACAAACAAAAACAACCTAACTAATAATTACAGCTGGCTATATGTGGAACAGGCTGGCTCTTGAAATAGTGGCTTTTTCCTTACCAGAGGTTTTTAACTAAAATGTCTGGCTGAATAGGTTTTGTGGATATAAACAGAAAGTGTCAAACTTCAGATAATGTTTGGACATCTGAGGGTCTTTTGAACTCTGGGAACCAATCATTTTAATTATGATATAAGTATTAGTTTTCTGAAATTGCCTACAAGAGATTCCCCTAAAATATGTTGTTCAATGATAACCTTGCCCAAGTTAAGTAGTAATTAGATTTGAGATGAATTTTTAAATATCCTAGCATACTTAGAAATCTATCTGGCAACATTTTTGAGGTCCTCTAGCAAGGTTCAAAGATCCATTTAAGGTACTAATCTTCTGTACCTATTGATCACTATGGATTTAATAAAGAATCCCCAAGATCTTTTTAGGACAGGTTGGCTATTGAGTATTGCCTGGAAGCTCTTTAGTCATCCTAAACCTTTTCCCTATTTCCATTAATGTCCTTATTCATTGGTAAGAGTTTTTAGAAAATGCTTTTTTCCTTGAGGGATAGGAATCCTACTGAGGAGTTATTTCAGTCCTTCGGTAGTAGTAATTGCCCAAGGCTATGAATTTATATCCATACTTAGACAAACACTTTGAAGTAAAGCTCTGGGTAAGGGGGAGGGGGAGCAAAGGGAACATTCACATAACGTTGAACTTTTTGGGATGCTTACTGAACTTGCACAATGTAGTCGCCAGCTAGAACTTTTGCCTAGAAAATGTTTTGCTACAGAATGAGGAATTCAAACCTTAGGTATTTTGTTCAGGGTAAATACAATGAACATATCTGAAAAGAACTTCAGAAATGCTGGAAAGGGAAAGAAAGATAAAAAGATCTGGGTGGGGAAGAAAAATACATCCCAAATCTCTTCCTGAACTATGAAGCTGCATCATGGGAAGACATTATTTCATAGGGCCATAGATTCAGAGCTAGAAGAATCCTTAGAGATCATCCAGTCTGAACCTTCCATTTGAGGAAACTGAGGTCCAAAAATGTGAAGGCACTTTACCAAGGTTGTATTTAGTGGTAGCAGAGTCTGGATTTTAATTCAGATCCTCTGACCTCAAATCTTGTGGCTTTTTCAATATATCAACCTTCCTTCTCTAAAAATAACACCTAATTTTTTTTCAGTCTGTACTGCATCAAAAGTGGGATTCAGATTCAGTCAGGATCCCTCCTCAGGTAGACCTCCAAGTCCTTCTTAATAAATCTAGTGCAATAAATAGCCCTGCAATGTGATTGAAAAGTAACAAATCTGGAAATAATGATTTATGTTGTGCCTTGAATTAGTTTCAAAGTGCATACCTGACTTTCTCCTTGGCTCCAGGGAATTTCTTCACTATCCATGTTCTCATTGAGATTCAGTTTCTGTGTAGTAATTTTCAGCCATTCCTCTCATCTTTAGGGTCTGGTAGAGTAGATGATATCACCTCTTTGCTGTAGAAATAATTATGCAAAATGTCCTAGGTGGGATCCTAGGATCAGAATTAGAGTTGAAATAGGCTATTAAGTCCAAATTCCTTATTTTACAGATGAGAATACTGAGGCATGGGCACAGAGATGAGATGATTTGCTCCTAGTCCTGCGGGTCATGAGTGGCAGAATGAATACCAATCAATTTTATGATGTCCAGTCTTTATATATGGATTTTACTTTATGTTTAAACTTTAGTGAGGAAAAGAAGAGGATATGGGAAGGGAGAAGTGATCTTTTCAAGATGGATGAGAAGTAGCTTTTGATTTGTTTCTTTTTCTTCCATGTAGAGGGAATCATTAGATTGGAAAAAGCAAAACTAAATGGTTAACAGGAACTTAGGACATAAGATAAGAGGAGCAGTGATAAACTGGTTAACTTTGAGTTCAAGCTACCAGTCTCACAAGAACTCACTCCCAGGTCCCGAAAGAAGTGGCAGATATAATTCTTGAACTATTGACAATTGTCTTAGAAAATGTCATAGAGAATGTGGAAGATACTGCATGATTTTTAGTCTAAATTAGAAAAAAGAAAAAAAGAAAGAGTGGATGAGTTAGAATAGAATCTGAAAACTACATGTCAATTAGATTGCCTTTAATTCCTTTCAAAATTTTAGATTGGAAAACTGCTAGAAAAGTAGACTTGTGAATCAGGAAAATAATATAGATGACATTTTCCTAGATTTTGACAAAATAGTTGAAGAGGGCAGTATCTTGTCCTGTTCTTTTGGACTAGATGGCAAAGTATAAGAAAGATGAGAATATAAGTAGATGGATTTGGATCTGATTGAATGGTCAGATCCATAGTGTAGTCATTAATGGAAAGAATTCACCAGTGTATTGTACAATGGATCTGTGCTTGGCCCTGTGATTAACATTTTTAGTCAGTGAGTTGAAGAAGCCAAACATGCAGAAGATGGTGCAAAGCTGACAAGAATAGCTAACATGCTGGATGACAAATAGAGATGCCAAAAAAAATCTTGACAAGCTAGAACACTAGGCTTGTACTAATAAGGTAACATTTAATAGAGACAAATGTTAAGTTTTATGTTTGGATTTTTTAAAAAATCAACTTTACAAGGATAAGATAGAGGAAGATATGGTAGACAGTCCTTTGAACAAAAAAGACCTGAAGCTTTAGTTCAGTATAATTCAGCTTTGTGAGATGGCTGCCGAAAATGTAAATACTTAATTAAGCAGGAGTAAAAAGCAGAACATCTAGTTTTAGTGAGGTGGGAATCTCACTGTACTCTCATCTGGAATTTACATGTGGAATTTTTCTTTAGTCCTAGACATCACATTTCAGGAAGGATATAGACAAGTAAGTATCCATAAAAGAAGATGATGAAGACATTTAAGGGCATATCACATGAAGATCATTTGAAGAAACTGGGGCTGTTTAGCCTGGAAAAGAGAAAAATTGGGAAAGAGAAGTAGGTATGAAATAAGAATTTGGGTAATTCAAATAATTCAAATTCTGCTTGCCTCAAATAATAGCATGAGTAGAACTAGCAAAGAGGCAAATTTAATCTTGATTTAAAAAAAAAAAAACTTCACAACAATTAAAGTTATAACGGTAGGAAGTGGAAAGGACTGCCTTGAGAAGCAGCAAGTCTCCTCTTACCATTGGTTTTTCAAACAATGGGAGCTGGATGAATCCTTGGTAAAGATGATATCTCAGGTTTTCTCAACTATTTTTGATAAGACAATCTTTGAAGATCCTTTCAACTCTTGAGTTTCTGAGACCTATCTGAAGTAACTACTAGGGCTTTTTCTCATCCTTGTCAGCCAGCTGTTATGATGAACTTAATGGGTACCTAGTAAAATGCCTGAATAAATAGTGAACAATGAAAAAACAAAGATTCAATTAATTATATATAAACCCAGAATTTCAGATTTTAATTCACCAAAATTCCACAGGTTTTTAATCTACAATTAACCATATCCATAACATTAGGATAAGAGAAAACAACATTTGTTCAGATATTAAATTAGTTTTTATACTAACATAGAGTCTTTGGAAAATATATAAATTAATAGCAAGGTTAAGCAGAATTTTTCTGATTAAGAACATCATCAAATTTCCTGCATATTTATTGCCCTAATTTTATTTACATTTTGAGAATTTGGGTACATATTACATGGGGTTGGGGAGTGGGGGTGGGGAGGGGGGAGAGAGTGAAAGTACAACACGAAGTAATATGACTGATTTAGTTATAAATGTCCCCATCAATGAGAATTAGTTTGACAGGGATTCAAGTAATTTAAGTGATAGGAAAATTCTAATCCAAGTGTCATTCATCTAAGACTCCTACATTATTAAGACAACGAAATCTCTTAGTCTTAGTTCTCATTAATAGACTTTGTCTGGACTTTTTCTTGTCATTTATTTTGGATGGACTGTCTTACAACAGAGTCCTTGGCCTTCTTTCATTGCCTCATTGGGATAGTGACCAATACAATAATGACCAACCAGAGCTGGAATCAATTATGTTTCTAAAATATCCACTTAAGAATTTTTAATGGCATTCGAATAATATTAAGTATAAACCAACAAAAAGTTACATTTATTACTGAGAAATCATTCTTTACTTACTGTTTTTTTTTATATTATAGAATATACACTATGTAAGCTTTAGTATATTCTGAGAAAATTCTATATTGTATAAAAACAGAGGTTGAGATTTTCAGTTCAGCTTTTAATTATTTTTTAATTTTGTGGGCTACATTAAGATACTTAACATTATTTAAACAGCATTTTTTAAAAGTTCAATGCATACAAAAAGATATTTTAAAATAATAAAATTATCAGTATTTGCTTTGTTAGAGTCTGTCACATTAGGTTTCAAAAGGTACTTCTCTTTATATGTATATTCTTTATTTTTCTGACAAACACTGCATATTCCAGGAGACAGTCATTGTAGAAATTGCTTACAAAATAATTCTGTGAATCTTTTATTTTCTCACCATCTCATTCCTTACCCTAATATGGTATGGAACCAGACTGCAATTACAGCTTCACAATTGCTTTATTATATGGGTTGAAATATACTCCTGAAGCTCTTATTACATTTTACATACACCATTTGCACAGGATTGCTGATGGCTGTCAGCAGCTCTTCCTCAGTACAATCAGCCATTCTTAGCATGTTGTGTTTAAATTCAGAGCAACACAAATAAAAAGCTTCTCTCTCTTTGGTGATGAATTTTTAATGTTGAAGCATTTGTAATAAACCCTTGACTTCATTATAGTGTTGGACAGAATTAGAACTATGAATTTTGTGATATTTGATATTTATTTGTGATCTTTATTTAAGAAGGAAAAGATAAATACAATAACAGTGCAGTGGTGTGTTTGTGACTGTATCAACATGAAGATTATTAATGTCATTAGGGGTTCCATTCCCTTTTCCTTGAAAGAGGCTACTTAATATTTCTTACTTCAAACAATTCATTCAAAAGCTTTCCAATAATTACATGTAATGGGAAAAATTACTGCAATTCTTGTCTTATTCTTGAAAAAGAAAAGTGAGATGTCATATCTAAATATGAGATACCTTTACATTTAATAATAAAAACAAAAATTTTTCATTTACAATACAAAAAGAAATGGTCTCCTTTTCTTATTGTATTTTATCAGTGTTTAGGGTCTTTGAGAATCTTCCAAAAAGAGTTCTGGTTAACTATGGGAGCCATATGGCACAGTCTGTTACAGTCCTTGAATAGGAATTTTTATCCTTTTACTTTACAAATTGCAGGATTTGCTTTTTCCTAAAACCAAGCATTAGAACTTCTTTCACAAGGTCAAGATCTTTTAAATATAAATTGGTAATAATAATTTATGTGTAATGTAACATTGAATGAAGAATTGAATGGTAGTATCTCTTTAGAAAGAGCTGGATGATTGAGTAAACTAAGTGTTTTTGTATATAGAATATGAAAATTATACAATGTCAGATATTTTTATGTATATGTATAAAGAGAAGGGGAGAGGGAAAAGAAGAGGGAGGGAGGGAGGAAGGGAGAAAAAGAGGGAAGAGAAGGATGGGGAAGAAGAAAGGGTGGAGGAAAGGAGAGAGGAAAAAGATGGGGGAGAAGGGGAGGAAAGGGGGAAGAAGAGAGGGGGAAGAAAAGGAAAAGAAATGAGAGAAAAAGGAGAGAGAGAGAGAGAGAGAGAGAGAGAGAGAGAGAGAGAGAGAGTGTATTGATTGCTTGGAGTTGTATCAACACAAACCTAAATTAGAGTAACAGATTTTGAAATTGTGTCTATAGTTTGTTTAGCAGACTATATGTAAAAAATTGGTGTTTTTATTTCACACAACCTGTTATATATCATATGTACTGAAAAACTATAGAATGACTAAATTAACTTTTTAAAATTACAATGATGTAGTAGAAAAAGTTCTGGACTATGGATCAGGAGTTTATATGACCATAAACCAGCCATATTATTTCTGTGGGACTTCATTTTCTCAACTGTTGGGTCCTTTTTAGCATTTAAAGTTCTGCTAGTTATATTGGTTGTTTGAATGGTGAACTTTTCCAACAGCAAGCTATTTTGAGTATACAAAAACCTGGGGGGAAGGATGGAGAGTCAGAAGAGAGAAATAATTTTAAAAAATGAAAATAGAGAATATACAAATAATTTTTATTTACTACTACTACAATAATTGATTAAATAGAACTGAGAAAAAAACCCAAAAATTCTTGTCTTAACACTTTTAATACAATAAAAAAATACAAATAAATTTCCAGTTTTCTAATTTTTAATGTTATTTTTCTAAAATCTTTAGTTTTCTACTGAAACCTTTGTTCATTTTTCATTCTCCTCTATATCAATACCCTTTAAGTGCTGAAATATAGCATCTCTTTCAATGCTAGTTATTATAGATTTTCCCACCTTACAACATTTATTTTGAGATATGTATGGTATGGCAAGTACTAGATTTGTAGTCAGGGGATGAGTTAAAATCCAAGTCTAGCCACTTACCTAGAAAAGATTCTCTTTTATATCTCAGTTTCCTATAAAATGAGATGGTTGAACTAAGGGATCTCTAAGGTGGCACCTAACTGTATTTCTGATCCTATGATTTCTACTCTTTGACACTTTGTAACAGGAAAGCTATTACTAAATTATGAAGATCCTTATGCTGCTATGTAGGGGATAAATTCAAGTGTCTTTTGAGGCTGTTTCATATAACAAGTGTTCAAAAAATCCATGATATCTTGATTCCTGTCCTGCTCATAAATGAAATGAACCCAAAGGTCATATCAAATATGATATATTTTTTCTAACAATATCTAATCACATCTAATTAGGTAATATAATGTATAACATTTATATATATATATAATATTTTTATTTTTGTTGTGAAACAGTTTTTCTTGTTACATTGTTATGTTTTGCTATGCTATAAATGATCGTGATATGAAAATTATTTTGATATTAAAATATTTTAACTTCTTGGCTATAGGTGTTCAAATGTCATTGATTAGACACAGTCTACACCAAGGATAGGATGCCAGGCAACTGAGTCAAACATTACCAGGAGAGGAAGCTATTAGAACTCAGTCTGATCACAATGGTGATCAGGAATGGGATAGGTAAAAACAACAAACATGGATATGAGAAGTTTAGGGAAATCCTGAGGTAAAGGAAGGGAAGTCAGAAAAACAGTACACTATGGAAAGAGGATACCCAGAAATTTCAAGACAACTAATTAATTGATTTATACATTGAAAGAACAAGATAAAAACAAGCAAGAAGATACATATTTGTTTCAGTATTAGGGAAATGAGATCATTGAGGCAGTCTTCTTTCAGCATGGGCTTTCCTATGGTTCAATGCCTAGTAGAAACCAGTCCTAGTGTAACTGATTATAGTTCAAGTTAGACCAAAAATTTAATTGAAGACTTCCAGATGAAATGGGGTACATGTGAATTGGAGAAGCTGGTAGTGTAAACCTGACTATTCTTCTCTAAGCTATTTTTATTGAAATTACCATCATCGTTCTTTTGTTTTAAATGTTTATTACTTCAGCATTGCCTTTGATGTTTCACTTCCCTTCATTCCTCTTATTCATCCATTTCCTCACAGCACTTTTCTTATCTGTCATCTTTCTCCGCCTCCCTCCTTTTTTTCTCAACTATTATCTTAGTTCAAGTTATCAACCCCTCTTGCCTAGTCTATTGGAACAATTTCTAAATTAGTGATTCTGTCTCAAGTTTCTCACTACCCCAATCTATCCTGCATACTGTTCCCAAAGCAATTTCCTTTAAGCACTGATCTAAGATTAAAACACTAGGTTGATTAACTAAGAAAATCACTGACCATGTGATTTTCTTAGTTAATCAACCTAGTGTTTTAATCTTATAGAAGCTCTATACAACTTTGTCCCACTTCTTTTGCCAGCTTTACTGTACATTGCTCCTTTATTTTTTGATACAGTCAAACTCTTCTCTCTATTTTCTTTACACACAATATTCCCATTTCCAGACCTTTACATTGGCCTTCTCATATACCTGGAATGCACCTCCTTCTCTCTGCCTGATAGAATTCCTACTTTTCCTTTGCAGTGCAGTTCAAGCCCCATTTTCTACTTGGAACCTTTCTTGATCTCTTTTATTCTCATGTTAGGGCCCACTCTCCAAGACTGTCTTGTATTTAATTACTTTGTCTATCTTTGTATGTATTACCTTAATGTTTATGCTGTATATTTTTTTACATGTATTAATGTTTTGGGTTTTTGTTGTTGTCATCATGGAATCATTTCATAGTCATGTCTGTCTCTTTGTGACTCCATTTGGCGTTTTCTTGGCAAAACTATTGGAGTGAATTGCCTGTTTTCTTCTTCAGTTTATCTTTTAGGTGAGGAACTAAAGCAAGCAGGATTAAGTGATGTAAAGGGTTGAAACTCTTGAGTCAAATGCACTGAGGTTGGTTCAAGCACTTAAGGCTAATTACCGATTGGCCAATACTCTATAAGCATATGCTTGGAAAATGGCCCTTCCCACTATGCTGTGCTGGCTTGATAATTGCTGTATACAGAGAATTGTAGGAGGGACTAGGGGGTCGAGTAAAACTAGCCAGGGTCACTTCTGGGTGGGAGACAAAGAAGGAAGATAGTGGAGATTCTGCTTCCATCCAATTCAATCCTACCTCTAAAGATCAAGAATAAAGACTAAGGACTTTTGCTTATCCTCACTTGGACTGATTCTAAGGCATCCAGGATGCTAACTTGATCATCACAAAGTGATTTGCCCAGGTTCACACAGTTAGAAATTGTCTGAAAAATTCATGTCCTTCTATTGAAATCTTTCTCATTATTTAGTGCCAGTTTCAATTGTTATCTGTTCCATAAAGCTTTCCCTGGTTCCTTAGCAAGAAATAATATTTGTCTTTTGATGTATCTTATATATCTCCTATGCACTTATATTCCAGTTCATATTATTGTTGGCTATCTACCTTACTACCTTACTAAATTGTATGTTTTTTGAAAGGCTGGAAGGCATATCTTATTCATATTAACATCCCACACCCACACAGTGAATATACAGTTTTGTATCTGTATCTGGTGATTATGTTGGCAATTTATTTTACATAACATCTTAAACAGATCTATTTTACAATAAGAGCTTCTATGTAAAAAGCAGTCAGTTAATGACTGTCACACCTACTATGTGCCAGGTACCTCACTAAGGGCTGAAAGTATGCTATAACTTTAGATCCTAGGTTTATAGAAGAATTTTAACCCTTTGAGGAAGATCACTGAAATTTATGTGTCTTTTATTAAACGAGTTTCATTAAGCATGCCCAATGCTAAAATCTAAATAAGGATAACAGTGATTTACTATAATGGATTGCATGCTGGGCCTGGAATTACTGAGGTCTGTATTCAAATCCTACACAAGACATTAGTACTTTCATCTTAGAGAAGTCACTGTCTGGGGTATAGTAGCATTCTCTAGAAGTGGTTGTGAGGATCAAATGAGATAATTATGCAAAGTTCTTTGCAAACCTGAAGGTGTTGTATGAAAGTTATAATTTAAAGGGCAATAATCTTACGTTTTTAGAATATTTAGTTATTAAATATACCACCAGATCTACACTTAGGAAAACATGTTTATATCTTTACAACTTGTGAAACTGATTTTCTTTTCAAAGATGTCAGTAAATGTATCCATCTCTAGTCAAATGAAGGAAACAGCTTTAGACTCTCAAGAGAAAATGCCGTGATTCATTTATCCATACTCCTGATATTAGCAAATGGGTTAAAACAATTGACTTAAGAATACTTTTCTTCTTGGTTGCTAAAATAAGATATATAATCTAGAAGAATTTTTAAAAATCAGGTATGAAAATATTGAATTATATGTAAAATGTACTTTCTCCGTACTTAGTCCCTTATAATCTTAATTTCCTTTGAGATTCAATTGCCCCTTTCTCCTGGAAGCCTTTGCTGGCATCTTTAACTATTTCTACTTGTCCTCTTCAATTTATCTTCTGTTTCTCTATCAGTTTAATGAAATAGTTTTGAGGGCAGGGATTGTTTAATTTGAGGGTTTTTTGTATTTTTTTTTTTTTTTGGCCATTTTATCCTTGGCCTAGCATGATGCTTTATATATGGTAGGAACTTTTCAAATTCTTCTTAAATTGTTGAATTGAATTATAGCAGCCATGGAATGATTAGAGCTATCTAATCAGTTTATGCCAGTAAATTAACTCCACAGCTGCCCCATAGGCAAGGAAGAACCCTGAAATTGGCAACTCACTTAGGTTATGAAGACATGGCTTCAGGGATTCTTATTATCAACAATTTTTGACCCACTTCCTATTTTAGTTGATTAATAATCCCTTCAATATTCATTTAGGTGTTCAAGAGCATTTTGACATGTTATATATGATTTATAGAATGTGACAGAGACACCAATTCCATTTGTAATATAAGGCCAGCCATATGTGTATGGTAGTTCCCTGGTCCAAGCCTGGCCTTTTTCTATATAGATGAAGTTGTTGGCTCCATATATATTTGATGTAAGTTTTACCTGATTTGACAAGAGGCATTTGTTTCCAAATACCTGTTTTAAATTAATGCCATGGCAGCTAATAGCTCCTCCCTTTGCTTAAATCTGTGGTTTTCAGTGTGTGATTTTAAGAATCCCCAAGAACCTTTCAAGGGGTCTGGGAAATTAAAAATTATTTTCATAATATTGATGAGACATTTAATTTCTAACATGATAGAACTCTTTGAGGGGCAGTCAGGAATTTTCAACAGTATAATGGGGTCCTGAAATCAAAAAGTTTGAGATCCTGGGATAGAAGGAGAAAAATGGAGAGCAGGTGAATTTCAGAAAAGGGGAACATGGCAGTGATAATCTATGACTGGACAGGAAGTGGAAGGAAGAAGTAGTTTCAAATGATGAGTGCCTTTGCTTGAAGGATTGGCAGAAAGGAGAATACATTCAAAGCAAACTTATATTATAATGGTGCCTAGAGTAATAGTGATCGATTTCAGGCTGAAAGAGATCTGAGAGATCCTTTTTAGTTCAAATCCTTGATTTTACAGTTAACAAAACCGAGTCCCAGAGAAGTTAAAGGACTTATCCATGATTTACCCAGATGGTAATTTGCAAAGTAAATCCTTTGACTCCAAATCTGACACGTTCCCCACTTTACTATACTGCCTCCAAAGAGCTTTTCCTACATCTATATATACTATATACTCTTTACAAAGGGCAGGTATATAGCACAGTGGATAGAGTGCCAGGGCCAGAATCAGGAAAACTCATCTTCCTGAGTTCAAATCTGGTCTCAGGCACTTACTAGGTATTTGATTCTGGGCAATACTGTTTGTTTCAGTTTTCTCATCTGTAAAATGAGCTGGAGAAGAAAATGGCAAATCACTATAGTAGCTTTGCCCAGAAAACCTGAAATGGGGTAAGGAAGAATCAGAAAGAATTGAAAACACCTGAACAACAATGACAACAAATTTGGGATCAAAAGACCTGAGTTGGAATAATACTTGTGTTGAAATAATGTTGGGTAAATCACAAAAACTTCTCTGACTCACATTTAGCATTCTTTTTTTTTTTTTTTTTTTTTTTTTTAATGATTTGTACTAGATGATTCCAAAGTAAATCCTAGCTCTAAATGATAGGATTAATTTCTCCTGGACTTAATTTTCATTGGCTGTAAAATGAGGTGGCTAGCTGAGATTATTTTTCCCAGCTCAAAATCTTTAATCCTTTGACTTTGGGAAATTAGCATTTAGAGGTGGAACCATTCTTAGAATTCATCAAGTTCAAGACTCATTTTACAGATCAGAAAAAACTGAGGCCCAGAGAAGTCAAGTAACAAGCACCAAAGTACTCAGGATTTTCCAAGTTGTATATTCTTGAATTTATATAATTACATAGTCATTTTAAAATATACCTTGAAATTTTAATTTATTTTAAATAAATTTTACTTCTATTTATATGTTCATAAACATTTCTTCTAGCTAGCACACACATCTATATTTGGCAATAGTGATTTGTGAATAATATTTTAACATAGTTTAATTTTTTAAATCATTGGTATGTTAGAAACCCAATATATACTTGTGAAGATATGGATGGCCCTGTGTATAATTTAATTGTTAATGGTCATGAGCTTTGCTATTATTTAGGCAGAACTCAAACACCCACACTTCAAACTTCAGTTCATGTTTTTCAGCCTAGCCAAACTGGAATAAAACAACTTTAAAAAGCCACTGCAGTGAATATCTTTGCCAATAGATATTAATGGACACGTAAATTCATTAAAGCCATTTAATCAACAGTATAGCATAGATAGAGGCTTAGGTGACAATAAAAATTATATCACCTTCTTGATAAATGAATGAAATTTACATAGGGTCAGTTTTGTAGAATAGTTGGAGCACTGGCATAATCACTAAATCTACTTAATTCAAATCTCTAGGGTCAGTGAGAACTCCCAAGGAAATGCAAATTAATTGTTTTCTATATTATATACTTGTACTTTTTAAACAGCTGCAAATATATGGAGATTGACTGCATTTGATCATCTTTCCTTACAAGAATATTGGAGGGTTTGGGGAAGGAGGCTGGAGAATTAAAAGCCCACTAACTGACAAAGAGTGTTTCTTGAAATAAAATGTTATGTGTTATTTTTATTGTGAGCTAGAACTGATTTTTTTTTCCCCTTTGGGAACAAGCCTCTGAAATTATGAAAGGGAAAAATAATTTGATTTCTTTATGTTCACTTCATATTCATATTTACAGCAACGGATCTAATGCCAAAGTGTATGTCTTTTAAAAAGTGGAACACATTAAAACAATGTTATAGGGAAGTTAACCAGCATCTAGGTGGCATAGTGGATAGAGTGAGAGTCTAAAGTCAAGAAGATGAATCTTCCCGAGTTCAAATCACTTGACTCCATTGGACAAGTCACTTAATCCTGTTTACCTCAGTTTTCTCTTCTGTAAAATGAGCTGGGGAAGGAAATTACAAATCACTCTATTATCTCTGCCAAGAAAATCCTAAATGGGATCATTAAGAACTGAAGACAACTGAATAACAACAAATAGTCAAATTAGTAGTTTAGGATACAAAAAAAAAAAAAAATTCTTCCACTAACATCACCTTGGATATGTCATTTAAATTTTCTTGATTTCAGTCTCCTTAATGGCAAATTAAGAAGGTTGAACTCAATGACCTCCCTTGCGGCCCTAATTAAGTTTGAATAATATTAATTAAATGTTAGCTTATTTTTGATTCACTGTTCAAAAAAGATTTATATAAATATATGATTAGTTCTTCTTGGGTCATTTTCTAAAAATTGAATTTTGAAATAAATTATTTATCAATTAATTATTCATTGATATTAAAATATAAAAATAATAAATTGATTCTCCCAACTTGGTGAGTAAGATCATCATTTGGTCAAGGTCTTACTTATACAGCTAAGGAAAGATTTCTTAATATATAGAAAATTCCCATGTAGGTGAGCATTAACAGAAATCATTCATGATTTTATATACAGAGTAAAAAGAAATTATAATGTAGTGTACTGTAGGACAGAGGTGACATATACACCAGCTATATTCAGCCAGAACTAGATTAAAATGTTGTTCCTAGGGCAGTTAGGTGGCACAATACATAGGGCACCAGCCCTAAAGTCAAGAGGACCTGAGTTCACATCTGGCCTCAGACACTTAACACTTCCTATCTGTGTGACCCTAGGTAAGTCACTTAACCCCAACTGCCTTGGGGGGGGAGGGTTGTTCCTATCAGATTTTAAAGTATTGATGTATTAATGAAAAAACTAAATAAATAAATAGGGTTTTCTAAATCAATATGCAATCCACGATGAATCGTTTAGTAGTGCCCTTTTCTATTCTTCTATTCTATTCTTTCTTTGAGTTTGAGTTCTTTGAGTTTTGAGTTTGACCACTTCTCTAAGGAACTTTCTTTAGCTTACAATCAAAGTGTTAACCTACATTGGTAGAAGGACTTTTCTTACCTGGAGTCTTCTGTCCCAAAGACCAATCCATTCCCTATTCTTATGGACAGGAAAGAGTGGGGGGTGTCTTAATTTTGAACTACAACAGAGAAAATAATGATGAAAAAGTGAACAGAAATAAGAATGGCAGGGAAGGGTAAAAAAAAAAAAAAAAAAAAGAACATCTTATGGAAGTTTTTAGTTCATAGTAGTTTCAAACATGAGGATTGTGAAATTATGGCAAGACATCTAAGTGGAGATACCAGTCAGTACCTAGAGAACTGAGAGAAAAGCAGACTGGGTATATAAATGTGGAAATGATCGTCAATGTGTGTTCCCTTTTGACTTTAGTGTAGAAAAGTGGTACTTTTGACCAAAATTGCTAATACTGGAGTGTGTGGGTGTGGGTGTGCTTCTACAGGCATATGTATATATACACAAGAAGTCTGAGGATAAATCGGTGGAAAAGACTTCAGTAAGAAAATTGCTGCTTTATGTTCTCTGGTTTTGCTATGTAGATCTGGATTAATGATGTCCCTAATGAAAATATAAATCTCTCCCTCCTAAAATATCCTGATGACCTCTCCTTTGCACCCTTAATTTTCACCATTGTGTATGTTTCATATCCCAGAGGTCAGAATTGTCTTTTAATCTAAAGCACCTAGCCATGTGTTCTGCACTAGTAAACAAATAACCAGTGATTAATTTATATATGTAGATAGGATCAGATGATGTCAAAACTTAAAATGTCCTCCGAGATTCTCTAATTCAGTGATTCGCAAGCTTTTTGACCTCAGAACCCCTTTATACTCTTAAATCTGTCTTCATCTGTCAATATTTAATGTATTAGAAATTAAAACATCTTAGGAATGTTATGAAAATGATTTTAACTTATAGGACCCTCAGAAAGGGTCTTGAGACTCCTGGTATCTCCAGGCCATGCCGGTCCATCTTCAGTATTTACTGATAGTTACTGAGATCCAAATGTATTAAATGACTTATAAAAAGTCATGAAGCTAGTTTATGACAGAACCCAGGGTTCTATGATCAATATTTACTGGTCATTAGTAATTTTTTGTAATTCAATTTTTAAAATATGAAAATATTGAAGAATGACATACTAGTGAGACCTTGAGTCCATTCTTCCTCCTTTTCCATCTCTGACCACAGAAGAAAATAAATCTGGGTCTTTATCTTATTCTTTTTATTTGAAGATATAAACTCTACTCATATCTAATAAAAGACTATCAGAAAATCCAGAAAGATTAGAGATATTCTGATAAGTTGGTTTATCATTTCTTTGTAAAACTTAATATCTCTTTCTGATTTCTTAAAGCAATGAATAAGAAGATTGTCAACATATTTTATAAAAGTTTCTTGATTGTTTTTTTCTTTTAAATTTTTGAAAAAGTACCCATAACTATATTAGTGTCAGTAATAATTACAGTCATAAGGAGATTACATTTATAAAGATAATTCTTGATAAATCAGTTTTACTATGTCTTCACTAAAGGCCATTTTTTTATGTTGCTAAAACAATTGAGTTTAATGTTTTCTAAATTAAGATGTATGCAAATGAGTACTTAAAGTTTTCTCTTTCTGATTAAACGGCCAAAACTGGACCAGAGGAAGTGTAGCTTGTCTTGCAATGAGTTGGTGGTGGTTAGTTTATGAACTATTTGCAGATTTCAGAACTTCATGTAAATTTTCTCAGAAAAAAAAAAAGTAGAATAAATTGCTTTATACTCATGTCACTCAGTTGCACTGGGTCCAAGAATTAAAGAATCCTTTAGTAGAGTATTGCAGAATATAGAAATGTTGCTGCATCAACCTTGTGCTGATTTAGACAAAAATCAACACTTTGTCTGATGTTGAAGTACAGGGAAGAAGGTGAATAATGACAGGTTCAAAAGAGGATAGGATTAGACTATAAATTAGATGGAACCTCACAGGATGATTTAAGGTCCAGTATTTTTTATGTAGTTTTTTTTAACTCTTTCTATAGGTTCAAAATAGTCAGGATTAGAGAGAAGACTCTTTGTCCTCACATTCCCCAACCCCTCTTTAAAATAAGCCCTACCTCATTAAAATATCCATTCTCATTACTTGTTAGCCAATCAAGTTGATTGCCACCCTCAGGAACACTTATTCCTCCAAAGATATGATTATTGAGGGGGTTCCATGAGGGGTTTGTCATTTGACAATGCCACTGACTCATTTTATTAATTATTACTAGCATGATTAATAAAATGATCAACTACCCAGAAATGATGTTTCTCAAACTTTTTATGTCATATACCTTTTAGCATTTAAAGTGAGGTGCATTTGTTTTTAGTGTGTTACCGATCCATAAAGACTATCAGAATAGGCCTTAATTTGTATGCCATTTAATCATATTTTTGTTATAAAACATGCTAATGTTAGTCAAAATACTATTGAGATCTTTGAAACATGCAAATAAATAACTTTACTAAAGTTGGAGTATCTAAGCAGTGGACTAGATAGACTGGATCTGAAGTTCCAGTCTTTCCTCTGATATAATGATCCTGGACAACTCATTTAACATCTATCTGCCCTGGCTTCCTCGTTTATTAAATGGAGATAGTAATAGCATCAATCAAGGACTAAATGAGATAGCATATGTAAGGCCTTTTACAAACCAGACTATGACTACAAATACTATTATTGTTGTTAGTCAGTTGTGTCCATGTCTTCACGAGCCCATGGACCATAAGGTTTGTGGGGTTTTCTTGTCAAAGATACTAGGCTAGTTGGCCATTTCTTTCTCTAATAATGTAAAGTAAATTGAGGTTAAGTGACTTGCTTCGTATCATACAGTAGTAAGTATCTGAGACTGGATTTGAACTCAGATTTTTCTGACTCCAGGCCCAGTGCTCTGCTCATTGAGTTACCTATATACTTCCTCAAGGCTCTTATTACTACAAAAATATAAGGATCATACTCTTTTTTTAAATAGCTTTTTATTTTCCCAAATGCATGCAAAGGTAGTTTTTAATAGTTACCTTTGCAAAACCTTGAGTTCCAAATTATTTCCCCATCCTTCCTCCCCCCTCCTCTAGACAGCAAGCTATCCAATGTAGGTTAAACATGTGCAGTTCTTCTAAACATATTTCCATATTTTTCATGCTGCACAAAAAAAATCCACTTAAAAGGGGAAGAAATCACTAGAAAGAAAAAAAATCAAGCAAACAATAAAAATAAACAAACTATGCTTTAAAAAAAAAACCTTGTTTTATCTAAAAAAAAAAAAAAACAGAAAGAAAAGAAAAACAAAAAATACAAAGCAAAAGAGAACATTTTCATGTGCCAAGCAGAACATCAGAGAGGATTCAACGTAAAACAACAAATTACTAAATCAAGAAGAAATTATACTCATGAGCATCCATATTTTCTTTACTTCTTTGTAAATTGTTATTTTGCTCTCTGCTACTCAACTTTTTAAACTTTATTCTCCCCCCCCCCTTTCATCCCTTTACCACTTCCAACAGGTTACAGGTTAAAAAAAGAATATTTTATACATGCATATGTAGACATATACATACACACATATACACACATCTCCACACATGGACACATTCATATCTTTCCTATCCCTGCTGAATTTTTGCTTTAATTCTGATCCTTATCTTGTTTTGCTATTAATTAACCTCTTCCTACCCATGTATCTCTCCCTAGTCTTCTTCCCAAACTTTTTGCTTTCCCCCTTATTTCTTTATAAATTTTGGGAGGGTGCTATACACTTCATGGTATTTATATAGTGTTATCTATTTAACTCATTCCTATTATGAGTAGGTTTGAAAAGCTATGAGCCCTTCTTCCTCCTCTAATGCCTCTGAGTCTATTCTTCCTCTCCCCTCATTTGTATAACATAATTAGTATTTTTACCATAACTCTGCCCTAGTCTTTCTTTTGAGGTGCTCTATTATTGATGTCAATCTTAAACATATGATATTTATTTCCTATTAAAAAAAAAAAACAAGAACATAAATGATTTGTCCATGTTGAGTTCCTTGAAATTGATCTTTGATTATTGGCTTTTACATGTTAAATTTTCTATTAAGATTGGATTTGGTTGATAGAAAGTCCTAAAAATCTTCAAGTTTGTTGAATGTCCATGTTTTCTCATTCAATATTATAGATAATTATGCTGGATATGATAATTTTGGCTGCAAGCCCAGTTCTTTTGATTATTAGTAGATATGATTCCAGGCCTTGGTGTCTTTTATTGTAGCTGCTGCTAAGTCTTGTACAATTCCAATTGTAGCTTCAGGTCATTTGAATTTTTTTTTTCTTGTAAAAGTTTCTCTTTGATCTGAGAGTTTTGAAATTTGGCAATAATGTTCCTATGTGTTTTCCACAAAGGATCTTGTTGAAGTGGTGATTGGTGGATTTTTTTTTTTCTATTTCTACTTTCCCCTCATGTTCTATCACTCCAGGACAATTTTTCCTGGAATATTTCTTGTATTATTGTGTCAAAGTCCCTTTTTTAGTCACAAGTTACAGGAAGTTTAATTATTATTTATTTTCCCTTCTTAGTCTGTTCTACAGATCTATCTTTTTTTGCATAAGATGTTTCACATTCTGTTCTATTTTTTCTTTCTTTATAATCTATTTTGTTATTTCTTGGTCTCATAGCTTCACTAGCTTCCCTTTGCCCAATTCTAACTTTCAAATAATTATTTTCATATTTAAGACTCTGTATCTTCTTTTGTAGTTGGTTAACTTTTTTTTCATAATGTTTTCTTAGATTTTTTTTTGGTTAGTTTTTTTTTCAGTGTCTCTCATTTGATTTTTGAGTTCTTCTATAAATTCCCTCTGGGCAGGGAGTCATTTCACACAACTCTTTGGGGTAGAACTTCTACCTTTTTTTTCAGTGTCCTCCTCTGAAGATGAATCCTAGTATTCCCTGTTTTCATAGTATGTTTCTATAGTGGGATTCTTTCTTCTTTGCCTATTTTTTTTTAACTAACAGGTGTTAATGCAAAATCCTTGGGTAGGGGAATGTCCCTTAGCTTCACCTTAGTTCTCTCCTCTGACCAGGAACCCCAAACCTAGAGCTCCACCTTCCATCAAGTGCCTGCAGCCAACAAAGTCTCTGCTCCATTGTCCCATCACTCAGCTAGTGTGCTGGTGTCTTTTCACCAAGAGAATCCCTGCAGCACAGCTGGGTCTGGTGATCCTAATCAGTTGAGGTTCACTCAGTCCTCTCACATTCAAACCTGAACTCCACAAATATTCCAGGAGGTGAAAATTTCTGTTTCTTAGTTTCCTCACTGGATGCAGATGGTGCTTTCCATCACAAGGTCATTGAAATTGCTTTGAATCATCTCATTTTTGAACAGAACCACATCCATCTCAATTGATCATCACATAATCTTATTATTGTGTAAAATGTTTTCTTGGTTCTATTCATTTCATTCAGCATCAGTTCATGTAAGCCTTTCCAGGCTTTTCTGAAATGAGCCTGTTGATAATTTCTTATAGAACAATAATACTCCATCACATTCATCTAGCACAACTTATTCAGCAATTCCCCAACTGATGAGCATCCACTCAATTTCCAGGTCCTTGCCATCAAAAAAGAGCTACTACAAACATTTTTACACAAGTGTAAAAATTTTTTATGAGGATCACAATCTTAAAGTTGGAAGAAATCTAGGAGCTCCTCTAAATTTACAGAAAAATGAGAATCAGAGAGATTGTCAGTCAGTAGATAAGCATATACTATGAAACACATTTACTATGTTTCAGGTGTTATGCTAAATGCTAGAGAAACAAAGTAAGTCAAAAACAATCCCTGCTTTTGAGGAGCTTACAATCTAATTGGGAAGGCAACATGCCAAGAACCATGTACAAACAAGCTATATACAGGATAAATAAGAATCAATAGAGGGAAAGCATTAGAATTAAGAGGGACTGGGAAAAACTTCCATAACAAAGTAGGATTTTAGTTAGGATTGAAAGAAGTCAGGAAAGTAGTATTGAGGAAGAAAAGCATTCCAGACAGTGAAAATGCCTGAAGCTGGGAGATAAATTGTCGGGGGGTTGGTGTCACTGGATCCAAGCATATTTTGGAGGTTAAGAAGATATAAAAAATAAAAAAAAGGAAAGGTGGGGGATTAGAGGGCTAGGTTATGAAGGACTTAAATGTCAAAAATAACTTTTCCAAAGTTAAACAGGTAATAAATGAAAGAGTTTGGATTTAAACTCAAGCATTTGGAATCCAAATCAACTACTTTTTCTACTACATGAAGAAAATTAGTGTAAGTTGCAAGTATTTTGAACAAAATTCTTGTATAGTCTGGATAAACATGTTTTGAGTTTTTTATAATGTTCTATGGTATTTATTTATTTATTTGGGACTTTAGTGAAATGATTATTTATTCCTTCTTTAGTAGCTAAGGAAATTAAATGTGCCAAATTGGTTGTAAAGAAATATTTTTCCCACCAGAGCAAAATTGTTAATATTTAGATATACTGAGTCCTCTTTATACTGCTAAAGAGTGAGCAAAATCATATTCTTTATTAACAGTTCCATCCATCACTCCTTACACACACACACACACACACACACACACACACACACACACATATACACACACACACACACACACTCACTCAATCACATATATATATTGGATCTAGGGATCATTAATTTCATAGTAAGAAGGGTGGGTGTGCTAATTTCTAACAGCCACTGTCAATTTTTTTTCTAGTAAGGGCTCATTGGTGAAAACCTCAGACATGAAACTACGCATTGTAATCATAACATCGATTGATAAAAACATTCATCTGACAGTCAGGATGAATTCATCATAGTTGTCTTTAATATTAGAGCTAACTACCAGTTATTTGCCTTATAATAAAATCAAATATTTAGCACCTACTATCATTAAGGTTTTGGGGATAAAAAGACAAGAACAAAATTATTCAGGTCCTTAAGAACTTACATTCCTCCAGCTTGCATCCAAAAGAGGAAACTTAGCTGTACACATAGACCTAATTTTGTCATTCTAAGGGAAAAATCCAAGAAGCTGACAATATGTTGTACCTTTAGAGAAGCTTACAAAGGTCTAGTTTTGTGCCCACTGAATTAGAATTCATATTATATTGGCATCTGAATCTGTAGAATTAGCTTTCTTTAGCAATAGTAGTAAATTAGGACAACTCTAAAGAATTGGACCCCACTCT
The DNA here is from genome assembly GCF_902635505.1 of Sarcophilus harrisii. Classification (NCBI taxonomy): domain Eukaryota; kingdom Metazoa; phylum Chordata; class Mammalia; order Dasyuromorphia; family Dasyuridae; genus Sarcophilus; species Sarcophilus harrisii. The sequence continues at coordinate 462,985,771 of NC_045426.1, forward strand.
TAACTGAATGTATTATCAAATTAGTTGAAAAACCTGGAGGGGCCATTATGATAAATGAATTTGTCCTTGCTAGCTATGTTTTTAAAGTAGGAAAGAACAATCCTTCCCAACATCAATGAAATGAAATGTCTTCTTGATAAGTCTTGACTTTTTGTGAAACCTTTTTGGTTAGATAAGATAAATTCATTTCAAAGAACAGGTTTGGGGATCCATAATCTTTAATAAAATACAGGGAATTTTTATTGCACATAATAAAAAAAATTCTGTGCCAGGATTGTGATATTTTGTTTTACTTATTTTGAACAAACCTGGCTAAACATATACTCTGTGCTTTATTTAGGTATATTTATTGAGTATTATGGTTTGTGCTAATAAGAGTGCATGTGTGTATACATATGCTTAGTATAGTATAAATTAATAATACTATTTTTAGTAAAGAAGAGATCATCATTTGGGTGTAGAATTTGTGGCTAATAAGCACTTGCTAAAAATATGCAGTGATTGTACCAAAATGCCATTAGTTTGTTTTGATTCAAGAGCAATGATGTATGTGGCATTGTATGTGAATATTCCTGCATTTCTTAAACCACAACTACCTCATTTGCCAAATATGGGAATGATCCTTTGTTCATGTTAATTGAAAATGACATCCTTATTCATCATAAGCATTTTTTTAGTCATTAAAATTCTGTCCAAAGACTATCCAACTGAGAACTGCAGAGTAGTACATGGTGCTTATTAATCTATTGTTATAAGCCTTCTGTTTTATCCCCCCTGAAATGAATAGAAACAGGAACTAGGATGTTTGAATACTGGCTATGTCTGTCTAGGCATCCATAGTAGAGGAGTGATTCTGAATGATCTGGATAATTGCCATAATTCTTCTACATTTTATGATGAAGCCATGACCTTGGAGTTAAACTACAAAATAGAAATTCATATAAATTTGCAATAAAATTTTATCAATCTCCAACAAAGTAAGTGAAGTAGAGAATTAATTCCTCATTTACTGCATTACCTTAATACTTTCAATTAGTTATTTGATAATATAGACAATTGAATTGAACTATTTAAAAGCAGCGTTTTCAATCATGTGTGTGTGTGTGTGTGTGTGTTTTTCCTCTTGAATTACCCAACTAATTACTTGGACTTCACTTCATTTTACCCATGAAGACATAACCTCAAGTAGTGTCTGTTTAATATCTCATTTTTTTCTTTGTGACCTTCTGAAAAGTAGTGAAAAACGTATTAAAATAATTTATATTAGATGTCAAAAATGTGTTTATTTTTTAGATAATAAAGGCTTCCATTCCTTTGATTAAATTTATGTTTATATTTGACATTTTCTTGAGGTCTATAAATTCACATGACAGTGAAAGTCTACATACTCCCTGTACCTAGTACCAGGTTGAGTTGGATTTGGACACATCACATAAATAAAAGTGGTTTTATGTTTCACCTTCATCTGGTAGGTGAGCACTCCACCTTTTCTTGTGAAACATAATCGGTTGTGACATGGCAAAATTAGATCCTGGCTATTTATTATCTTCTGAAATCAAAAACCATAACTGGGAAAGCATGTGGTAAGTCCACTGGAGCAGCTTGCATGCAGAGAGGGAAAGAGGAGGCTTTCCAGTTTTATAAGCTCAAGGTGATTTTCTCTAACATGTAGAGCGTTTTAATTAATTACCCTGAAAGATTGAGTAAATTATTATTTGAATATTTTATGGCATTACATGTTAACATTTCAAGGACAAAGAGCTGTACTCTGCTTTTCCACAATGCTTCATCTGTCAGAATATATCTTCGAAATTTATGTAGTATACTTCAGAGTAAAGGGTAGACAGAGCATGAGTACTCTAAATTATTGTGAGACACCTAGTTCAATATAATCCTGAAAAAGGGAACTCATATTTACTGATATCTGATTCCAAAGTGAAAATTAATAGCATATGTTTATTAGTCATATCGCCCACAAATTTGTCTTAAAAGTTGTTTTTAGTGATTTTGACTTGTAAGTTCAAGCAAAACATGACCAATTAAAATAAGTATTTAGATTGTGAAATCTGGGGACCTGAGTTGTTCTCCTGACTCTGGCACTAAAAATGCAACTTTTCTGAGGCTTATTTTTCTCATCTGTAAAGTAAGGATGCAAATAGTTGAAGAACCAGGCTTATGGGACTAGAAGGAAGGAAGAAGAAAACTATTTAAGTTTATATTGGGCAAATATGAGTTGCTGTAGGGGCTGCCACTGTTGTGAATATTTCTTGTAAATAGCCCTTTGGCAGAGCATGCTCTCAGTGCATGCTTATTTGTGGAAGGGGATTTTCCATTTTGTTACTAAAGTCTTCAAAAGACAAATCAAAGGGCGTGAAACAGATGCTTGTTGAGCAGCATTTCATGAAGTCTGCTTAAGTACAGAAAGTGCATTCAGTAGCATAGGCTGTTTAGCTGATCTTTGTAACCAATAACAAGCTGCATTCTACAGATATAATCTTTCTTTCTCCGTAAGGGCACTCAACCTTTTACTAACTTCATCCTAACATCAATAGATTAGATTAAATCCCCATTTACTGCATTATATTAATATTTTCAATGGCACACTAATCCAAGAAATAAATGTGTCAGTTTCTATGACTACACTGTAATGGGCACAGCTATAAGAAGAGTGCCTTAAGGCCACATAAAAGACTTAATGTACAGATTGAATAGAGACACGTTATTTATTACTAAACTATCAAGTCTAGAAATTTAGCGATCTCATTTTTTAGATTTGTTCATTTGACCTGGGCCAATTGGCTTGGTTGCTAATATTGAATATTTAGCACCATGATTTTTTTTTTTTTTTTTTTTTTTTTTACTTTTAAGGATAAAGTGTGGTTGGCTGGCTAATTTGTTTCAGTACATTTTGGTGAATTGAATGATTTTAATGCTCCTGAAATATTTATTGATAATTCTTTTCTAGTGTTAGTGATTTGGAAATTAAATAAAGCTCAGACCACCCCTTTAGCAAGCACATACTGATGAGGAGAGGCACTTTGGCAAAAAATGACAGCAAAGAATGAGTAAAAACATATTCAACTTGGTTCTCTGATCCAAGCGTCAAAGACCAAGATGGCATGAGTCTTTCATGGGTTTATGTGAAATTAAATACTTTTATTCCATAGTCATCCCCACACCCTCAAGCTTATGGAGGAAACTTCTTGTTGTTATTTTTTACCTTGTTCTCCTGTGTGATATTTCCCTACATAGAAACTTGGAATAGAAGAATCACACTGACTGACTTGAAATTAACTCTATAAAGCATATGTCTCTTTCTTCCTATTCCCATGCTGCCAAGGACTTCAAGAGTGTATGATAACTTGGGTTAAGTAAGAGATGGTTCCATACCAAAAGAAATTTTGCTGCACTGTCATATATTTGTTTGCATTTGAAACATGAATAAGGCTATGTGTTCCTTGAATCAAAAACAACCAGTGGGAAAGCCAAACAGCATGTTGACAAAACTAAAAGAATTTTTTTAAAAATTGATTTCAGTCTAATGGTTCCTCTGTTGACATGGCTTTAATCCCCTTGTAGTAATTATATTATTTGAAGTTGACAAATACGTGTGGATTCATTCATTTGACAAATAGTGGAAAGCACTGAATTCTCTAGCTCTTTCAAGAGGATTGCTTTACTGAAAGTTGAGTTATGAATGAAGTCCATTAGATAGAAGTTCTGACCCATGTTTACAACACATTGATTTTTTTTGTGGGTTGAAAAATGGTTTCAAAATCTAAATTGTATCTCCATCCTGGAGTATACCAAGTACAATGTTTTCAGAAAAAGTTTAGGGCAGACTTTTTGACTTTAGTCTCTTATTCTTCTCAAGCCTAAGCCTTTGTCATTTCCCTTTATTTATCATTCAAGAAAAATGTGGGATCACTACATGGAATATAAGCTATGTAGTTGATTATACATCTACATACCAGGACATTTGGAAACTTTGTATTTTATTGGATATGATTGCTGGGAGTTTTTTTTTTTATGTCTTTGTGTGTGTGTGCATGTGGGCATGTGTGCATGTGTGTATGTATACACATATTATTTCACTGTATTCTTAAGATTTACGGGAAAACACATTTTTTTTTTCCCATTAAACATTCTTTTACACTTCCTAAGAGGACTTCTTATCATGGTTGTAGACAACAGCCAGAAGCTGACATTTCCAGAATTTCACATGTCAATAAAACTGTTTAAAACATTGTAAGGAGGTAAAGCGAAGACAAGAGAGACTTAGCAGAACATATTAGTGGTTTTAACAGAGGTCTCTCAATCTATTTAAGTCTTAAAATTTATGTTGTGGAAAAGTCCATTTCCAGTAAGTCAGAATAACCTTCATAACAACATTTCATCAACATTAATGCTAAAGAAAAGTGAAAGATATTTACAGTATATTGTCATGTGGAGCATGAACAAAAAATTATTGCCTATATAGAACTGGTGAAAAATAAAGGGATCCACAAATGAATTAGTATTTATGAGGTAAAAAATAAATTGTATAATCTTGTTATTGTTTCAATATAGCCTAACATTTACAAATCTTTTGGGAGCATTTTTTCAGTCTGATATTAACACTACAATTGAGCCTTTAAAGAGTATTTAAAACAATTATATGATAACTAATTAGCATTTGAATTATAATACGGGGTTCAAGCTTTCTTTCATAATTCAAGTATACTTTATTAGGAAAAGTTTAACTTTAATTTTTTTTAAGCCAATAAAAGGAGAGCTATTTCTGTGAAAGCAGTCACTGTTTCAGTAATGTTGAAAGTTATTTCCATCCTACTAGTAAAAAAAAAAAAAAAATGTTCTTTCCCAGAGAATTCCTCTCTAACCTGAACTTAGGTAGGATTGTGTTATTAGTATTGATAAAAACATAGGATATAGCATTGCTGCAGGAAAATCAAACATATCATTGACAACAAGTGCCTTTAAAATGGAAACATTGGGAGATTTTTATTTTTCTTCAGCTGAGGAATATCCATGATTTCGGAAAGTTTAAAAGCCTGTATTCTGAAAGCAGAAAATGTAAATGGAAAATTCTGTAGCATTTTGCACTTTGAGTTCCTAAAAGAGTGAATTATTGCTTCTCTCTACCATAGTCATTAATAATGACAGATGTATGTGGTACAGAGTTCACCTACCTTATTGTCAGTAAACAGGGACAGTGAGAGAGTATTTATTATAGAAGGAGAAAGTACAGAAAAGACATGATGTTGAAACAAGACAAAAACAGAGATTGGTGTAGGGGGTTATGTATTTCTTTTTCTGCATTGAAATAAAAAAAAACCATAAAGCATTTTTAATGTGCTCTTTCAGAACATTTTTTTAATGCAAATGTATTTCATTTCCATAAATGTTCTTTGTGGTGTTGATTTTAAAACAGGAATAAGGAAGCATTCATTTTTATCTTATTCTAGCAGTAAACCTGTCAAATAGCCAAATATATTTGAATGACTCTTAAAATATCCTTTGGACCAGTGATAAAAATACTGCAACCTCATTATCTTTTTTTTTTCTATGAAATAGAGAACTAAAGAAGATTTTGAAATAAAGCAGTCCTGCAGTAAGATTTAAGTAGTGTCTTAACTGATTTGAAATATAACTTGGTAAATATCACAGAATATTTTTTGTTAAAAGCCCTGTAGAATTATTTACAAAGAAAGAATTAGATCAGGCAGAACTTAACTTTTTGCTCTATGCTCTATTTTTTTTTTTTCTTTTCATTCTTGATTTCCATCTCTGTGAATGGTAATTGATCGAATTTCTTTTCCTGCAGTCTCTTTATTAGCTCCTATGATGCAAAGTAAAGACAAACTTTAATCAGATTTTCTCTTCTCCCATCCCTTCTGACTCCTATGTTTCTTCTCCATTTCCCTTTCCATTTTCCTCTTCTCACATTTCTCTCTTCCTCCCTCCTATTTTTTTTTTCTTTTTCTTTTTCCCCTCATTCACTTGAATGACACTGACTCTCTTGAGGACTGGAAGGATGGAGTTTAGAGATGGGGAAAGAAAAATTGCTAAACATGGAATTTTTCTAAATTCTGAGCCCAAAGAAAGGGGTAAATGAAGTATATACAAGCTCGAGTTTTGTTTGGAAAATGACTGCCGGTGTACTGAAACAGTTACTTCTAAGTTTGAAGGAATGCAGAAAAGGCACAATTTAAATATTATATTGTAGCAACTTGACCATTCACATTCTCAAAACAAGTTTAAGTAAAAATAATAGGCATAAAGAACATGCACAATACTTAGATTCATGGATTTGTGATCTCTTCTGTGTGGATTCTCTGTTGGTACAAGTTACAGCTCCTTTACACCATTTTTTGATCTATATGTTCCATAAATATATTTCCATAACTTTTCCCCAAAAGGATATCTTTTAATATTCTAAAGACCTTCCTCTGGTTCATTTTATATTATTGTGCTACCATTTTAGCATTTGGGACATTGATATGTTATCTCGCCAGTCTTAATAAATATCTGCCCTACCTCCTTTTTTGGTTGTATACATATCCTTGATCTTGTTTTTGGTTTTATTTTTATTTATTTGCAGCATTTTTCCTAAACAAACCTGTATTGGAAATATGTTGCTATGCATTTTAAAAAATCTAAATAGCTCCAGGTAACATGTATACAGCATTGTAAGGTTTGTAAAACATTTTACACATGTTATCTCATTTTGATGTAGTTTATGAAATGGGGTTTGGCACCAAATGATGTGGTTCAAGGATTAACATGATGTGGATGATGTAGACACCAGGTGATGGTAGACACCAGATGATGGTAGACCCCCAGATGTTGGTGTTTGGTCATGTGAAGAATTCACAGTGGTCATTCTCTTTGGCAAAAGGTAGATTTATTTAGGGAAGAGGTTACAGACAAAATGAAGGGATACAATAGACACTGGGAATGATAAATATGAAATAGAGTTGGAAGAGCATATAGAAAGGGGTTTTTCTGAAAGGGATATAGCATCCCAAAAAGAAGTAGCAGGCTATAAGTAGGAGAAGTGAGCTTGAATAACATAGTGGAGTTTGGAGAGATACCATGTTGCTTGGGGGAAGGAAATGGGGGAAGACACCAGGAGGCAAAGTGCTGTGGTGGGCTGACCCGAATGAAGGCAGCAACCATGGGATAGCCCATAAGTAGATTTAATAGGAAAAATTTAATCTCAGGGACATGACTGGGATTTCTGACAGGGCATGGCAAGGTGATACTGCTAGATACCTCTCCAGAAGGTGGGTCTTAAAAGTTTGACATACTTGGAATTCAGATTGGACCCTTCCCCAAATGGTGAGATCATGGTACTAAACTGATCTCTATCAGAGCCTTCTCCCTGCCTGTCACAGAGATCAGTTCCTGTGCTAATCACACCTAACACTGAAAACCTCAACAATTTCATATGCAAAATAGCCCTTTAAGATAAGTAGTGCTATTGCTGCTCATTCATTTTTTTTCAGATTGAGGAAACTGAGTCTCTGAAGCAGTTAAGTGACATATCTAGTGACAACTTAGTAGGTGACTGTGAGGATTCAAACTGTTAGCTAACCCTTCAAATACTAGAAGAGAGTTATCATGCTTTCTTTATGCTTTCTCTTTTCTAAAGTAAAACTAATTCTTTGGAGTCGGGAATATCTGAGTTGAAATCCTGCCTCAGATACCTATTAAGCTGTGTGATCCTAGGAAAGTCATTTCCTAATTCCAAGTCCAGCACTCTATCATTACATCACCTGCCTAGAGAGGTGACATAGAGAACTAGCTAAAGGAACTGAAAAATACTTAGTCTGGAACAAAGAAGATATAAGGGAAATGTGATAATTATTTTCTAGATCTTGAATGACTATCCAAAATACCTGCTATGTTCCAGTGCAGAAGTGGGCCTGAGAATATAAAGACCTAAGTGAAACAGTTCATGCCCTGAAGGTCTATCCAGAGAAACAATATATACATAATTTATGCAAAATAAGGACAAGGAAATTTTGAGAGGGTAGACCCTAGTAGATGGAAGGATAAGGAAAAATCTTCTGGTAAAAGGTGGCTCTAAACTGATTTTGAAGGAACCTAGGAATTCTAAAAAGCAAAGGAATTAAATTTGTTTTGTTTGGGTGGCCCATCAGGCTAAACTTGAAGCAAAGGATAGCAGTCACAAAAGGGCAGATTTACATTGCTCTAAGGACAAACTTCTGAACAATCAGAACTAGACCAAAGACAGAAAGGACTACCCTTGACAGTAGTTAATTCCCATACTGCAAGCCTCCAAGTGGAATTTAAATGTCCAATTCTCTCTGTTGAAGGATTCTTGTTTAGTTATGCTTTAGACTAGATAAACTGACCTCCTGGGTCTCCTAACTTAGAAGATTCTGTGACTAATTTTTATTTTTTTGGCTACCATAATTGTGGTAGGAAAAGTACAGAAATTGAACAATTTATATAGAGAGTGACAATAAGCCAAAAATAAAGACTGGCTCTTGTACAGTGATGTACTTTGCAAGTGAACTCTCCTAAATATAAACTAAATGGTTATCTTTTGGATGGAAAATGCCATCTGCATCCAGAAAAAGAACTATGGAGGCTGAATGTAAATCAAAGCATACTATTTTCATTATTTTTTTATTTGTTTCTTTGTTTGTTTGCTTTTTCTTTCTCATTTTTTTTCTTTTGTTCTGATTTTCCTTTCACAACATGATTAATATGGAAACATATTTAAAATGATTCTACATGGAGATATATACATGTATAACCTATGTCAAGTTGCTTGCTGCCTTGGGGAGGAGGGAGGTAAGAAAGAGAGGGAGAAAAATATTTTGGATCTCAAAATCTTACAAAAAAATGAATGTTGAAAATTATCTTTACATGCAACTGGAAAAATAGGATACTATTGAAAGATAAAAAATGAATAAATAAACTAAATGATTCTATTACAAAGAGCATTGTGAATTAATTTGAGAAGGAAAGGGAACAGGAGTAGACCTATTAACCATCTTCAAACAAGTTGAGCCACTGTCATCTTAATTTTCTAAAAATGCTTTGTTGTAAATAATACTACTAATAATGAGCAAGCCAGAAGTAGACTGGAGAAGCATCTACAAAAGCAAAAACAAACAAAAGCACAGAAAATAAGTCCTTAGCTTTAAATGGAAAAAAAATAATAAATTATAATTAAAGAAAATCAAACTAGCTTTAAAGGAAAATGTCCTTCCCACCTTTTTTTTTTTTTTTTTTTTTTTTAAAATCAAACTCACTAATGGGCCAATCCAGTGGAGTATGATTAGAGGAATGAGAATAAGGTAGGTATGGATGATTGTAGTCTTTTAAAGGACTGAACTATTCTTAATTGATAAAAATGAAATAAGTTTTTTTATGTAACTAATCGCTACATAAGAATCTATAATCAAATAGAATTATCAGAATGAGATGATTCGACTTCTGTCTCTACTTGGTTTTTCCACTTAAGTCATGAAAGGAGATGTTTTAATCATCTAGTCAATCAACCAACATTTGTGAAACACATACAATGTGTCAGATATTATGTTTAAATACTAAGGATACAAAGAGAAACAAAAAAATAATATCCTTAAAAATAACCTGGGAAGAAAAACAAAAATGCAAACAGTTCACAGTTCACACTCATTTCCCCATGTTCCTTTTCTGGATGTAGCTGATTCTGCCCATCATTGATCAATTGGAACTGAATTAGATCTTCTCTTTGTTGAAGATATCCATTTCCATCAGAATGAATCCTCATACAGTATTGTTGAAGTATATAATGATCTCCTGGTTCTGCTCATTTCACTCAGCCTCAGTCTTTCCAAGCCTCTCTGTATTCATCTTGCTGGTCATTTCTTACAGAACAATAATATTCCATAACATTCATATACCACAGTTTACCCAACTATTCTCCAATTGATGGGCATCCATTCATTTTCCAGTGTCTGGCCCTACAAACAGGGCTGCCACAAACATTCTTGCACATACAGGTCCCTTTCCCTTCTTTAGTATCTCTTTGGGATATAAGCCCAGTAGCAACACTGCTGGATCGGGTATGTACAGTTTGACAACCTCCTGGGCATAATAAGGAGCTCACATTCTAATGGATCAGAAAATATATAAATATGTAAATAAGATGTACAGAGTTTATGGAAGGCTGTCTTAGAGGACAACCCACGCTAGCAACTCGGACCAGAAAAGGCCTTCTTCAGAGGAAGTCAGGAAAGATAAAAGGGAGAGTAATGAAGAAGAGCATCATGAGAGTGAAGGACAACTGGTATAAAGAATGGAATTAGGAGTTGAAGAGACACTAAAGTTTATTGAGTAGGGAATAACATGGTCTGAACTTTGCTTTAGGAAAATCTCCTTGACTGTTAAATGAAGAATAAATTGGAATAGAGAGAGACTTGAGGCCAGAGACCAATTAGAAGACAATAACAATAGAGAGATGATAGGGTGATGTAGACCTGTACTAGGATAGTGGCTTTGTTAAGCAGAAAAAAGAGAGCATATACATGAGCAATGTGAAACTAAAAATGTCAGTATAAACTGAATATTACTTAGGAAGTTGCCTGTGTTTTGAATATGAGCATCTCTAAGAAGATGGCATTGTTCAGTGGTCAAAGAAAGTATGATTTCTAGATTAGAAGTACTTGCTATTAATTGGCTTCTCCTTTGTGATCACCTGGTCTTTATATGGCCCAAGTCTTATAATTAGCATTGTGGAAATCATTGGCCCAATCAAATTCTAGTTTGTTAACTTTTGGCACGTGATCCAAGATTCATTATATGCCCAGTGGACTGTCTACCTAAACATTGGGATTTGTAGAAATTTGCTAGGATTTATAAGGTCACAGCACCTTGGAGTCCATGTGGGGATTTCATGATGTAGCAATATTCTTAGGAAATTAATGGGCTTTTTTAGTTACATGTTGAATTTATATGAGTATATTACTATATTTCTGAAACTAGATTTCTCTTTCCGTTTTATTCTCTTCTGTTACTCCAGAACAGGGTATTTGTTCTTAGGTACAATCCAGGATCTCATTAGAAAGCAGAGAGTGTGAACATTGCCTTCTTTAGGCAGAAAATGTTGTCAGTATTCTGCCATGACTTGGACAAAGAAAATGAAAAGGAAAGAAATTGTATTTTAGCCTCTATTCCTAGCCTTACTAATTTAGTATTTAATTTATTATAATAATTTTATGCCTCCCCCATCTTTTCACATGGATCATTGGCTCTAAACCAGAATACAATGTTACTTTATTTGAACTATCTCATATAGGTCATTAAAATTTATTGATTAATCCATTCTCTATGACTTTTTTTAAAAGATAAAAAAGTAAAAAGTTTAAAAACTCTAACATTATCCATAGGGGTGTGTGTGTGTGTTTGTGTGTGTGTGTGTGTGTGCGCGTACACACATGTGAGAGAGGGAGAGAGAAGGGACGGAGGGAGAGAGAGAGAAAGCAGGAGAGAGATGGGGGGGGAGGAAGGGGAAGAGAAGAAGAGGGAGAGGGAGAGGAAGGGAAAGAGGGAAAAGAAGAGGGAGAGGGAGAGAGAAGAAAAGAGATGGCTTAATTTCAGAAGACAATTTGGTACTTTTGTTTAAAAGATCTGATGTGGTTATCTCCATATTAGTGGATTGATGAAGTGAGTCCACATTGTAGGGATTTTCTAGCTGCAATACATCTATAATGTATAGTTTTTAAAGGTGTGTGATCTATTGAGAGATATCCAAATTCATAGAGCCAGTATATTTCAAGAAAATATAATTGGACTTGAACTCAGATCTTTCAGATTTCTGGTACAGCTTTCTTTCTCTTGATAACACCACAATTTCTACAACAAGTTCAGAACTATATTTACTACTCTAGGTTCCTCACAATATGTCTATATGATGACAAGCACATAAAAGACACATAAAATAGATATCTTAATCTTTTATATTTAATTATATGTATATGTGTGTATGTATGTATATTTATGTGTATGTATAGAGGTATAGATAGACAGACCCCACAGATAGGAAAATATTAAAAAATATTAAATTCTAATGGAACTAATTTGGAGGATTAGAAAAAGCTTTAAGAAAGAAGTATTTTTTGAACTACACCTTGACTTATGTGAAGTATTTTGAAAGCCTGAAGTGGGATGAAGATCATTTCAGAAGAAATTGCATGGGAAAAACTGAAAAAAGAAATGGCAAAAAGGATTCAAGGGAGCTATGAATTGTACATTTTAAAAAAAAATTATTTATTTATTTTTGATTATATAAAACTTTTTATTTCCAAAACACATGAATAGTTTTTAACATTCGCCCTTGCAAAGCTTTGTGTTCTGATTTTTTTCTGCCTTTCTTCACCCAACCCCCATCCCCTCAAGGTGACAGAGAAGTAATTCAACATATGTTAAACATGCAATTCTTCTATAGATATTTCCACATGAATTGTAAATTAAATTGGTGTCATCTAGCTTTAAGTGTCACACCAAGCTTGGATTTTAATCTGTAGTAATTTGGAAGACAATAAAGCTATTGGAGTTAGAGATAATGTGTTTGTAGCTGTACATCTGAAAGTATTTACTTAGAACTTAGATTAAAAGTTAGAGAGTCTGGATATGGAACAATGAATTAGAAAATAGTCATAACTCCAGGGTCTAATACAATGCATACTAGTAGCACATAGTAGGATAGGAATGGGAAACCATTTTTTTTCCCCATACCATTTGTATATTTATAACATCATTCACAGGCCATACAAAATTATCAACTTAAAATTCAAGAAGTGGGAGGTGGTTGTACCTACTTTCAGCTTATTATCCCTTGTGATTACCTTTGCAGGGCCAAACCAAATGATTTTGAATGCCTTATATGGCCTGCCTGCTGTCTAGGTGTTCCCCACCACTGTAGTAAGAGGTTTAATAAAATTCCATGAATTAATTAATTAGCTAATTAAACGAAAATGAATGGGTAGTATGATATAATGAAGAACAGTTGACTTGGAGTCATGAAATTGGGGATACTTAATGGTACAGACTTTTTTTGTATATAAAGTTTGCCCACAGACAAAAATGCCTCAGACTTATTCTTGTTCTGTTTGGTCCTGAAAGGCTTAAAGAATAGGTGGCAGTCACAGAAGCAGACTTTGGTTTGGTATAAACAAAAATTTCCTAGCAGTTGAGACTATACAAAAATAAAATGGGCTGCTTTGAGAAGGAAACACTTTTACTCAGTTGAATCTTCTTACTCTGACTGGATAACTTGTTGGAAATACTATAAATGGAATTCACTCAATCAGGTACAATTTGGACCAGCTGATCTTTCTTGTTACTTTTCATGCTTGTTATTAATGATTTGATAAAATTGTTCATGTACTTGTTAATATTTATTTAGAATTCTTTATATCCATTAAACACATCCATTGGATAATGGTTCTTGGTCTTATATATTTCAGTTAAATTTACTGAATTAGGTTTGTGCCTTGACTCAAGTTAAATGCTAGTTTACTGATCAGAATGGCTCCATCACTTACTAATTGCCATATCAAACCTTAAGTAAGTTACTTCTTTAAGCCTTAATTTTCTCATTTGTAGAATGGAAGTTAACAGTATTTGTGCTAGCTACTTGAGAGGTCTGTTTTGAAGATCTAATGATACAATACACCACCCTTCTTAATGCGATATTCCTTACTTTTTCCCAATTGGGACCCTATATTAGGCCTTGAATAGGATTAGATACTCAACCTGTGTTTTCATTGGTATGCAAAAAAGTCCTACCAATGCAGGTTAGCATCTCTACTACAACTTATTATAGCCTTAGAAAGTGTCAAAGACAAATGGGGCAGTGATTTTGGGTATGGGAGTTCAGTGACTTACAGAATATGTCAGAGGTTAAGGCTATTCTTTTAACTACTTGCAATGTTGCTTCTCTGTATTAAGTGTAGTTACATATTATACCCATGTGAAGGAGTAAAATAGATGATTCAGTAGATGAAATGCCAAGCCTAGAGTCAGGAAGACCTGGTTCAAATCTCATTTCAGATACTAACTCCGTGACCTGTTAGCCTCAGTTTCCTTATCTGTAAAATAAGCCAAAGAAGGAATGCATCTTTTCCAACAAGACTCCAAATGAATCATGGAATTTGACACAACTGAAAACAACTGAACAATAACAGTATTTGCATCAATGAAGTGACTTTAAAATTCAATGAAATTGACTCACTAGTGAACTAGTAGTAAGTCCATGAAGGTCCTTCATCTTCTTATTTGTGGCAGACCTATACTAGGCAGTCACATTCAGACCAGAAAATTTACTGGAAGTGGCTTTTAGATTAGAGGAATAGCATATGCAGGCTGAAGCAGAAGTAGCACCAGCATGCAGCAATAAAAAATGAGGCCATTGAGAAGGCATTAAAAGGCAGGATAGTGATCTTTATATTTCAAGTTAAAGAAAAATGTCTGTACTCTGATTTAATAGGTTGCCATACTTTCTCATCATCTAAATCACATGGAGCTCAATAAATAAATTTCCTTTTTCAATAATAAATTTCTATACTCTTTACTTTAGCAAACAAACATAAATCAATAAGTATTGAAGTTAGTGGTATTTCACCCCTGTAAGGTCATGTCACTTATTTAGTCCAGGAATATAGTCAGCTGAGTTGTTTGCAATCTTATCTTCTTACAACCAGTTTAGAGTAACAATAATAAAAGCTTCCAGTGGTTTAGCACCTTAAATTTTGCAACATGTTTTTTATATGCATTATCTCATTTAACATTCACAATAATCCTCTTGCTGCAACTCAGGAATAATTATTCCCATTTTGTACTTGAAATTTGCATTCTCAAAGTGGTTGAGTGACTTGCCTTTTGTCACATAATACAGAAGTACAAGAAGCAGAATTTGAATTCTGGTATACCACTATAAACATTATGTTTAGTTGTCAGTGTGATGTCCCCCTCACCATGAGAGGGAGGAGTGCAGGTGAGTATGAGAATTTATTAAGTGCCTACTTAATGCCAGACACTGTGCTAAGTCCTTTAGAAACATCTCAATTAATGGCAAAGTGAAGAAGGCATAGTCAAATTTTCACTTTAAATCTCATATACTTATATATATATATATATATATATATGTCTACATAATACATATTATATAATACATACTGTACATTATATATCACACACACAGAGAGAAAAACTAATATTAGAGATGACAGTTCTTTAATTCATTAACAAATGACCATTATTTCCTTGCATGATATGAATTGTTGTACCGTCCCTTAAAGCTGACTTTATTGTCTTTCCCCTTTGCTTCAACTAGATTGAAATATGAATGTAGAATAAACAATATTTTTAGTTAACTAGAAAGATTTCTCCCCCCTTTTAACTATCTACAGGATAGACAGTCTCTTCTTAAAAATGTGGCTTAACAATTTGACACTGAAACCAGCTGTTATTTATTATAATAAACCTTTCTTTCCCTTAGAGAAACAGAAAGATAGTTGAACATAGGAATATGGTTATGTGATTTAAATCTACAATAAAATTATTAATTGCCTTTCAGAAACCACTGATCTTTTATGTAGAATGTAGATATGGAAAGAAAGTTGTTAGTTATAACATTTGTAGTTCTTGAAACCTTAATAGTTCAGCCTGGTGCCAATTAGAAAGATTCCTTTCTGGGTCACTATAGAGGGATTTAGATCTAGGGTGTAGTTCATAAAACACATAGTCCAATTACTTTCATTTTGAACAATGGGAAGTCCTGCATTTCCAAATGTCTAATCAACATATCCCAAATAAAATCATCAATCAAGCCCTTTCCAACTCTCAGGTTTGTGTGTGTGTGTGTGTGTGTGTGTGTGTGTGTGTGTGTGTGTCTATTCTCAACCTCATATCTTCTTCCAGCTTACCTGTGTAAACAGTCTTCTAGGCTAAAAATATATATAATGATTATCTTTGATTTTCCCCAGCTCTTCAAACCCTACATTCTTTTAGTTAGTGAATCCATCCTTTCTAATTCATCTAACATCTTTAATTTCACTGCTACCACCTTTATCTAGAGTATTATGGCTTCCATCATTGAATTAGTTCAATACAGAGGACAATTTCATAACAAATATCCCTGTCTCAAAATCATTTTTGTTAACTCACCCTAGAGTAATCTTCCTAAAATATCATTCCATTTTTTTTTTTCATTCCCTTGATCAGGTACTTAAAGTTCATTTCATCCCAATAAATATATGATAATTAAATACTCACTGTGTGCAAGAAACTGCTAAGTCATGGTGATACAAAAACTATTATGAAATTCATATACAGAAATGTTTGCATATAGAAATTATCCAATCAACAATATTCCACAATGCTTTGAGTGTGTTCTATCTTTTATCTTATTTCCCATCACTTCCCAACACAAAGACAAATGTTGTAGTCAAATTAGCCTCCCGCTATCGTCTAAGCATGTTTTTGGTCATTTCGATCTCGTCTTAATTCTTTCCTGTAATGTTCTGGTTGGTTTTTCTGGAGGTCTTTGGACCAGTCTTCTTTTCAGTTGAGTAATCACCATGAGAATAGCCAGGGATAAAGTCCAAATTCTTTATTATCTCTTTCACAGTCTAGTCCTTGCCTGCAGCCCTTGCTAGCTTTCTTGAGGTCCTCCGGAATGTGTCTTGGTTTCTGTGGGGGAGGCAGGAGGATCACCACTAGGGTCTCTATCTTGAAGTCTGTCTCAGTCCAAAGGCTTGTGCTCCAGCCTCCAGCCACTGTCTTCCTCCAGTCTGTTCCAGTCCCCTTATGGAGTCTGTCTCCGAACTCTTCTGAGTCTGTCTCCCAGTCTGTCTCTGGCTGAGTATGTCCCAGTTTATATGAAGTATACTGAATATAAGCCAATCATTATATCACTAGGGAACGATTATTTGTTGTAAGATTAATTCAATCATACTGAACTAGAGAACTATTAATCACCATGCAAAACTAGATAACCATTGTCTTATCAATTCCACTGATTTAACACCTTGTAAGAATCCTTGTTTCAAGTACAGAGTTCTGACCCATAACACTTTCCTCTTACCTGTAGAGTTCTCTCTTTCTTGTTACCTTTCCAAAGGTTACAAAACCCAGTTCATTCTGCAAGTAAAATTTTTTCCAACTTTTCCCAATGAATTTCTAGACAGTACTCATTTATTTTATTATTCCCCAGTTCTGTATCCCTGAATATTTTTTCTCTAACCAGGTTCAAAACCAGAATGAAATTTTTCTTTTGTCTACCTTCTATCTACAATGCTAACCATGTAATAATGAATGGACATATTGACATAGTGGATAAAAGGAATTTCTTATCAAGATCTCTTTTACTTTATGAATGTTTCTTATTACCTGTATTTCTAACACTGAATGTTTCTTTGCAATATTGATTTATTTCACTTGTATAAGCAGCATACTGCATATAGTTATCTGCTAATATATTTACTAGAAACTTTAGACTGTAAAAATTTCCACAGTAATTTTAATAGAGAAAAATATTGCTAGCAAATGCTGGTGAGAAAATTCCTTTCTTTGCCACTCCTCAGTTGAAATTTAATAAGCATTTGTTCAGAGAGTTTATATATTGCATGCTTGTGGATGGATTTATAGTTGGAGATATTTAGGTGTGGAGAAGTAAAGTGACTTACTCGGGGTTACCTTGGGCAGTGTTTATTCACACAGAGTAAAATAGAAAAATGAGTTCATTTTTAATATACTTCGAGACAAAAAACAATTCTTGATTATATAGGTGAGGAAAAATATTTTCTCTGTGAATTAGCTTATTTTTTCTGTTTGTTATAATAATCATAAGAGCAATTATTGTTTTAAAGCCAACAAATCAGTTTGGCTCTCATAGTGGCTGTATGTCTGTTTTCATAAAAAATCCTTGAGAAGTTCAGAGAGATTTTCTTCCCTTTATGATTTTGGGTGGTGCATTTTTGTGCCCTTTGGAAGCTAAAGGAGAGAATTAGGAAGATTATATTATATCATTTTTAGATGGAACATTTAATAATGTTTAAGCCAGGTCTTCCAAATCTGTCCTGAGAAAGGCTTTCTATTTCCATTAAACAGATTTATGAAGACCCTAAACATTAAACCTTCCTTATTCTTTTGCTTAGGGATTTGTGTTTAATTTTCTGGGATGGCATCCAATGATAATGTCTTAAGGACTACACTTTTCTAGAAGAAGAGCTAAGAAAAAGAAAATGCTCCATAATCTAAGTTTGGTGTCAGAGCTATGCTAACATTAAAATAAAGTGGACCAGAACTGAACAATCTTAACTTTCATGTTGCAATACTCTGGATTCAATGATGTTTGGTCAGATGCATTGCAAGATCTCAGAGCTAAAGAACCCTCAGAGATAATCTAATCCATTCTGTTCTTTAATATGATTCTAAAAATCCCCAATAATTGATCACCTAGCCTCCACTTTTCCCAAACTGTGATATAGAGTGCTGCAGACTCCAAATGAGGCCCTAGGTAAAGAGAAGTAGATCTGTCACCATCCCTGAGTCTAAAATTAATTCACTGAACCCTCTAGATCATTTTTGTATATGAATGATTTTTTGATCTCTTTCCTACCCTATATTGTGTGATTTGTTTTTCTTTTGTTAATTCAAGTATATAACTCATCATTCTAGTCTTATGAAGATAGCTTTGCCATTTTATCTGTTAACTCTCTTTCATATACAGAATTCTTAGTTCTGAGCTTAGATACACATAAAGACAGTGGTATGTTTATAAATGTTTAAAGACCAATTCTCTGTTTAAAAAAAAAAAAACATTTAAATCTTTTAGGCTTAATGTGCCTTATTTACATTTTCTCCATCACTTTTGTAAGACTAGATAGAATTGTAGCATTTATTAGTTTCCTTGATGAATGCTCACACTGAAAATTTAACTATCTGCTCATAATTAGAGCTGGCTTTAGCATACACCTGGATATAAATATTAGAGTTCTAGATCAGATAATGACAATAATAAGACACATTTATATAGTGCTTTGAGAATTACAGAGTGCTTTCCTAAGAAAAGTGCTATGAAGTAGGCAGCAAAGTTTTGTTATTCCCAGTTATCTATAAGTATTGACAAGTCATCCCAGTTTGCATTGATTGCTAGTACATAGTAATTTGTGTCTTTTTTTCTGATTAAGACAGGAAAAACTGAAAATGAAAAAATCAGAAGCCATTATTTAGAAATTCCACTGTGTATTGTCAGTGTGTGTCAGAGAAAAACAGAAAATTAGTCTGGTCTGGATATGAATTTGGGTTTTACCATTTTAAGAGAGACCCAATTTTTTGTAAATGTGTTTTACATATATACATAGTCATATAACATGTTACATAGACTGATAGATGTTTATTTATTACACACACATATAAAATTACTATTCATTGATCTATTGATCTATTAGTCTTCATACATCACACACACACACACACACACACACACACACACAGCTAAATGGCATTTTGGATGGATAGCATAGAATCAGGAGGATTTGGGTTCAACTCTAGCCTCAGACACTTACTTACTAGCTGTGGGACCCTGGGAAAGTTATTAAACCCAGTTTAACTCAGCTTCCCCATGTATAAATTGAGCTGAAGAAGGAAATGATAAACCACTTCAGTATTTTTGCCAAGAAAACCCCAAATGGGACCATGAAGAGTCGGATATCATTGAAAAATAACTAAAATGAAAAGTACACTCATATATAATATTTGGTAGGACTATTGGTATATATATATAATGAGCTTTGTATCTGTATCATTAAAATATCTATTTGAAGAAAATTTTAAATAATTTCTGCCATGATGAATAAGGCTCTTTGTGACCTTTAATAACTTTTAAAAAATAAATTCATTATATTCTTTTAGACTTTGTTAATTACAGCATAAGAACAAAGTTATTGAGAAACAGATTCAGAGTTAAGTCTGTTGAATGTCATGCTGGAAAATGGCTGATTACATAAGGTCTTTCCAAAAAAAGCCTTTTGACCAGTCACAAAATATTATTTCTACTTCATGGCACTTGAAAGAACTGCAGTAAGTAACAAAAGTATTAAAAAAAAAATCACAGTTGATGATTGCAGTATGCATATACAGCCTAGTGTTCCAGAATGTTATATACAATACATATATGCTTACAATTTACAGACAAGAAAACTGAATCCTGGAGATAAAAAGTTACTCTCCTAATTAGTAGTTGTCTTCTAATTTCTAGTCTAAAGTGTTTTCTCCACTATGTGGCAACATCTCTTGGCTATACTTTATAGATTCACAGCCACTAAGGAAATCTGAAATATTAACCAATTCTTCAACTGATTACAATATTAGCATTATCAGGTGATTTCTAATGGAGTAATAGGAAACAAGCCTGGACTGGAATTAAAAGTGTTATCATGTTTCTATAGAATATATATTGGGATGAAAGAAAGAAAAAAGACATTTGAAAGTAACTAAATTACTTGTTGATAAAAAAGTCAAATCTCTACCTAATTTACTTTTATTACAAAGTATTTTCTGGCAGAAGCCTCCTGCTGCTAGTAAATTTGATAGTGAATAGTTTTTCAAGACCCAGGCATTAGGAAAACTCTAGTGAGATAACAAAACAAAACGAAACAAATGAGAAGAACCATGGATGTAAAGTGATTTACAAGCCTTACAGAGCCATATAATTATTGGCTAATAATGAATAAGGAGGCATCTGAGTTACAGGGAGCTACTTGGTGCATTGTATAGAATGCTAACCTTGGAGATAGAATAACCCAGATTCAAATTGTGCCTCAGGTTGTAACTATGTATATGTCCTTTAATGGACCTGACCTCAACTTCCTTGTCTGTTAAAAGGGATAATAAAAACATCTGCCTGGAAGAGTTCTTGTTATAAGGATCAAATTCGATAAGATGTTGAGATTTTCAAATCTTAAAACACTGTATTAACACTAATTATGATTAGTGGGTGAAACTTTAGTGGAAGATTTCTCTGCTTATCTTCTGTTTTTATTACATTCATGGAGTTGTAAGAGTTTTGACATAGCCTGATAGTTTATTCTAGTCAAAGCGAAATGTGACACAATTACCTATTTAACTGAAGAAAATAAGGCCAATTTTTTCAAGGTTGAATTATTCAAATTACAAGTGCCAAATTTACCATTAAGAAAATTTCAGAATTAAATGTAATTGGTAACAAAATAAAAATTTTAAACTGCAACATAGATAATGTTAATAGATGGTTTTACAAGTCAATATTTTGCTGCTTAGAAGGATATGTTTCTATTCAAGTTTGATATGACTGATCTAGATTGTTTCGCTGTAATCATGTCTTCATATAACTACCAAAATGACTTCAGCATGGCTAGGGGAGCCATTGAAAGGAATTAGAGAGTTGATAGAGGTCAATAATAAAGTCTTATGAATAGGCCAGAGGATAGTCTGTAGTTTTAATAGGTGCTCATCATACAATCTACCTGGTCACATCTACTGAATAAGTCTTCAGGTATCTCTGTTAACTTTCTTGGTGTGGAAAGAGACATCATTTAAAATCTTTTAGGGAATATACCATAACATTGGCATTTGGGTGTTATAAACTAGCATGTTCAAATCCTCCTGGAATTGTTCCTCTAAAAATTCTTTATATCCTATACTGTTTCAGAGTCAAATGCATTACTTCATTTAATTAAGGAATAACTAAAGCAAGCAGTAATTTAAGCTTAATAATTGAACAGTTAATTAAGAAAAGTGTAGGTTATTTTCTGGGGATTAATATCTGAAGGGGAAGAACTAATAGCCCAATTCACTGGATGGAGACAACTCTATCCCAAGAATTATGGTTGGAATTGAATGATTTCATTTCTTATGACCAAGTAGTTTGGTCACAATTTGAATACTGGGTACCAGCAAATCAGTGTTTTAACCACTAATACAGGACCTAAAGTAGAGAGCTCAACCCTATCTCTTCTTCCTCTTCCTTCCCCCTTTAATTATATATGTTTGAGGAAGATTTCAATTGACTGTCAGTGAATCAGTTTCCTTATCTGATTCTATTTAGGACTATGCCAATGTAGATAGTACACAAAGGATCAAGTAAATACAAAATCCAAACAAACATTTACTGAAGAGAAATCATAATTTTGTGACCCCCCCCACATTCAGTTATGAAACCCCATATGAGATCACAACCCACAGTTTAGTAGGGCTGAGGTCTAGAATATTAGAGTCACTTAAAAAGTTCAAATGACTTGCCCAGGTTTCCATAGACCATTTCTGTCAGAAACCATTTTTTTTTCAGGCTTTAATAGTGAATGCCTATCCTATCCCATACTACCTATAATAGGTATAGAGCATGGAGGCAAAATATTATTAAAATGATATTTATATTAGCATAACCAGCTAATTATTATCTTGCTCTTTCCAAATTAAAAGATATCTTATAAATTACATCATTTCATGGCAGTTAAAAAAAAACCCAAATAGGTATGATTTTCCTGCTTAGAGAGACACATTAGAATGATGAGCTATTATTAAATGGATTATATAAATGAAAATGTTTATTTTCTGCTTTTCCTTAAGTTAATTTTTCTAACCTGGAAGACATTTCTGAAGGCTTGTCCATTTTATGTTAATATAATTTATTGGAGACCTCAAGGGTTATCAGTAATGCGATATTGCCATGCAGTTCTGGCTATATTTACTACTTTCATTACTATTTTTCTGATGCATTGATTTTAATAATAATGAGCTTGAGTTTCCTATAGCATAAAAATTCAGGTGCCTTTTAGCTGTAGAAAAGATATTGCAAATTAAAATATAGAGGTTATGGAGGAATATATTTAATGCCTTTAGTCCACTAATATGGAACTAATTTAGATTATGGCCAAAATAAGTATCATGTAGAATAAAGGCCACTAGATTGTTCTCATTGGGAAAAAAATATTGACATAGATTTGAACATACTTCTGGATTTATATTTCATTGAGTTGTTGAGAATTGGTGTAATTTAGTTTGGGGACTTCCATGTATATTCCATAATTATAAGTATATAATGGTGCAAGCTCATTTATTAATCTCCACATTGAAAGTTTAATATTTTGAAACATAAAAACATTTTAATTTGATATCTCTCTATATAATTATATATACATACAAAGATATGTTAGTGGCAGAAATTCACAATGCTATATTTTCAATGTAATCTTGGAACAACTAGTTAAGTTCTCAAGTAACATATAATACATTATTGGTCTAGTCAAAACTAACAATAGCTGTCCTATTGTTTCAAAGATATGTACATTAGTAAGACTATGATAAAGGAAATTCCATTTTGTACTATTTTGGTACAAATGTGGCAAATGTTTTCCCTTTCCAACTGTGGCTAAACTCTCTTCAGAAACAGAATTAATTAGTAATCTACAAAAATATTGGATACATTATTTTTCTTCCAAAATCTGAAAACTTGTTATTAGACAAAGACTATACCATGAGAAGCTTTTAACTTTGCACATGCCAGGCATTCAGGAATATCCAAGAAGGAAGTGTGACATTCTGTTTCCTCTGTGGTTTGCTATGTTTCTGCTCCCCTTTATATGTGTTCTTCCTTTTCCCTGCCTACATTTGATCATCTAATCAATTCTAGCAAGTAATCCAAAGTTTTATGGCAATCTTTTGTTTATTAGGAAACACTCCAGAATAAGTTTTTTTCCAATGGAAAAAATCATTCTCACTTACATAGTCATTGGGTAATTCTAATCCTCACCTTGTAATCAAACAACTAATTCCATCTAAAACAAACCGCTTCAAGTCCCTAAACCTTCATTTGCTTTTCTATATGATAAAGCTAGATGGTACCTAAAATTGCTTTCAGCTTTAAAATTCTTTGATACTAATCTTTGAGTATAGCAATATATAATAATGGAATTTATAGCAACTATTTCTTAACCAAAATGAATCAGCAAGAATAAAAACTTGCTACTTCATTTGGATGGTATCTTTTCATGGCAAAGGAGATTCTCAACATTATTTGCTAATATTTTGAGAACTGCATGGTGTAGCATAAGAAAAATTTAAAAAATCCAGTGTTTTTTGATGCTGAACTATCATTCGAATTGGTTAGAATGAGCCTTACATTCACATTTATACAATCAGGTACATTTCAGATCACTATGTTTATCTTTTTGTATGTGTAAGGAGGTTTGGGAAGAGGATTAGGAAGGGGAAAGATTAAGTCTTTGAAAGAAAAGGGCATTTTTTTCCTTAATTATAAAAGTGTTATTTCAGTAAATAAAGTTTAATTAAAATGAGAACTTCTATCAAACACTTTAAATAGATACATTAATATTTTTACTAGCATGAAAAGGTGCACTATTTACTGTTTCATTTCCTCACTAATATGCTAGCATATTGCATTTGAACTTGAGTTTATGAAAGTTTATTAATAAACACAGCAGTTCTTTTTTCATGTAAGCAGATAAAATGGGAGCTTTACAACTTCCCCCAGATTCTTTTTTAAAATTCACTTTTTAAAGGCCCCCTCAAGTTGGGCTCCTTTTAGAAATCTAGAATCATATATTTAAGAGACAAAGATGAATTGACATTAAAATCGTTCTTCTATGTTTATAAAGAATTTATACAAAGTTTTTTTTTTATATGACAAATTGATATGTTGAAATCTATTTGAATGTAGATCAGAAATTTTCTTTTTTATTCAGCTTTTCATAGGAGTTGGAAAAAATTGTCTACAAAATATGTTAAGGCATAATATGCCATATGATGAAATATTATTATTGTCCAAAAAATAGATACTGGAGTACTACAAAAATGCAAATTAATGTTATTCGTTTTATTGTAATTTTTACATTTATTCTTATGGTGTAAACAGAGCAATAGTTTTGCAATGTTTTGACAACTTTCAAAAGCTAGGGTTTTTTCTTAGAAATACTATATTAATAGTTCTGGACTGTGATATATTAAAATAATTCTAGTGATTGAAAACTGGCTAGTTGGCCATTAGTTATACAATATGATGACACAACATAAATTTTTAAAGCCATAAGGCATTTTCTGAAAGTAAAAATGTCTCCAAATATTTGTAACAAAAGACATTGAATTACTGATTTAATGTAAAATTCCCCCACAGTAATTGTAAAATGTCCTGGGAACCCAAATGCCTATTTTGCCATAATACAGGACTATACAATAATGTAGATCCTTATAGGGTTATATCTCCAAATAATCACAGAATAGTTATGATTTCCAGACATATGCATTATACATACTAATAGTTTTGAAGTGAGAGAGGTCTGTATTCCAGTAATATAAGGGCACATTCATTTTGACAATTTCTGACCAGGGAAAGCACAGTAATTACAAAAGGCTATTATATTGGTCCCCTTTCTACTTTTACTTTTCCTTGCAAAACCCCTTCAGTAGTCCCAATTGGTTTAGTCAAAAAGACCTTTTTCAAGGTCTTGATGTTTTTATAAAATAATTGACATGTAGTTACCCATCAATGGTTCTAAGCTTTGGGCTTTCTTAACATTAGTAATTTAGTTTAATATTAAAATTAATCTTCATGATTTAACTAATATTTAACTTCTAAAAAGGAAACAAATTTTGGGGAGTTTTATTTAATTAAAGCCATAGAGGATTAGCAATTATTATCACTTCAAGTACATGAATAACACCTTCACATAATAGGTATCTTTCCTATGAAAGATTTTTCTGACTAAGATTAGGATTACTTCCATCACCAATACCCTGCCCCTAACTTCTGACTATAAACTTCTTGAGGGCATATGTCTTATTCATATTTATTTCTCCCATGATGCCTCCTATACTTTCATGTTCATGTTCATGTAATGAGTTCTTAGTCAACATAGGTTAAATTGAATTGTTGAATAATAATACCCAGAGTTTGTTCTTTATTTTCAATTTCTATATTAATCTTTTGTTTCAAAATAAGTTCTTTAAAAACAATCCAATTCAAAAATGTGTGCTTTTTTAGTGGCTTTGATTCTTTAAACATATATTTGCCGAGTTTCATTTTCTGGTTATAATGCTTTTCCTGAGGTACTTTTGCATGCATATTATTTGTAAAAATAATGTAGTCATGAAAAGTGTGAAGCGAATTAGAAATTTAATACCTTTACCAAACAGAATTCTTATCATTTTATCTCTTGTTAAAGACGTTACTAAACTAGAATTGATAAAATTAGAATATACTTTTTAGAGGAAAACTGAATTAGGATAAACATTTTTATATAAGTTCAATGCCAAATTAGTTTGGTTTTCTTTTGTGTTGAGTTCTTATATCATGTATTTGCTGCAAATAACCTTTGATAGATCTCATAATTGTTGAAGAAACAACATGGCATAAATGATGGTATTGACTAGTGAAGACCAAAGGTTAAGCTTTATGTATTTTACAGCTTGTTTAAACCTCTATTACTGAGAAACAGCTATAAAACTTCTGCACCTGTTCTTGTATATATTTGTTTTTTTGGTGTTTGTTTGTTTTTTTACTCAAGGTGATCAAATAAATATATAAATATTAATCCTTTAGACTTTCTCAGTGGAATAATAAATACAGAGAACATCTTTTCATCTTGTAAGTTGGATCAAGCGCTTATTAAGCACTTATTTTGTACCAAATACAGTGCTGAGCACTGGAGATATAAAACCAAAAGTACATGGGAATCCTTACTCTCAAGGAACTTGAATTATAACCCAGGAAGATAAAACATAAAGGTGACTTGGAAAGTGTGCTGCCTGAGAAGAGATAAGGAAGATGGTATAGAAGTAGAAGAAACCATAGAGTGAGCTGAATGTAAAGTGAGCAGTTTGACTACCTGGGGCTTCTCTGGAACATAACCATTCCAAAGAATTATCAGCCATCAGTAAGTCTTAGAGTAGAGTTTTAGAGGAGCAAGACAACCAGCTTGGAAATGAGAATACTTGGGAGTAATCTGAAAATGAGGCAAGAATATTAGAATTTATAAATAGCTTAGAAATTATCTAGTCTCTTATTTTACAAAGGGATTAAGGAATCCGTGCAGCATTAATTGGTTTCACAGCTCAGACTAGAGCCCTTTGTCTTCCCTCACGGTAAAGGATTAATAACATCATACCAGTTGGTTTTTATTCTTTTTAAAAAAAATTGTATTGAAAAAATAAAATATTATTGAGGGGGGCAAAAGTTTGAATTCAAAATTCTCTCCCTCTCTCCCTTGTACTACCTATTGAGAAGGCAATCAATGTATTTTTCATGTTTGCCATGTAGTTTGTTATCTTATATCAAGGTCCTGAGAGTAGAAAACTCAAAGGCAAAGAAAGAAACTTTAAAGGTATTCTCCTAGCTAAGTGATACTCTTGTCATCTATAAAAGTGATTGATAAACCAAAAGATAGCCTGGAGATGGCTTCTCCTGGCAGATGTTAACTAGTGTTTTGAGGAAAAGAAGATTGTCCAAATGGTATCATAAAGGGTCAACCATGATCAAAACAAGTGAACAACAACAAATAAATAGAGGTTTGTGCTCCTAAAATACATTTTCTTTTGTTTTTATTTTTTTCTTTAATATAATAGAAAAATTGGGGAAAGGGAACCAAAAATATTAAATGCTACATAATTATTGACTTCTTTTTCCATTTCTCTTGTAAAAATATGGAGAGTGTCTGCCCATGTAGTGAAGTTGTCCATAGTGTATCTAGTCAAATACTTTGTCTATTTTAAAAATTAGTACCATTTTCTTGGGCTTCTTTTCTCTATGTGATGTTCCTTGCATCTGCTACATGGGCATTGGGTAAAGTGTAGGGCCTAGAGTCAGGAATATGAGTTTAGATCCAGCCTTGGACATTCATTAGATGTATGTCTCTGAGCACATTTCTTAAGTTTTGTCTGCCTCACTTGTAAAATGAAGATCATAGCAGTACTTACCTTTCAGGGTTGTTGTGAAGTTTAAATGAAATAACATTTGTAAAGAGCTTGGCATAAAGTAGGTGCTTAATAAATGTTTACTTTCTTTCGTTCTGTTTACCAAAGAGCTGAAATAATGAAATTCGTCAGTAGTAGGGCCTAGTCATATATGTATAGACACATACATATATGTATTTAATGTGTATATGGATATATGTATGTGTAGGGAGTTCAGAGATGAAAAAAAGTCTGGTTATTTAATGTATACTTTTCAATTATCTATTTTTCAATTATCTAATTTTTATCAGTTAACAATTTTTTTAAATGCACAATTTATTGATAATCTTTGCTTATTCAAATTTGCAGTGAATGAATTACTCAGACTGAAAAAGTAAGACTTGGCTAGACTGACTCAAAAACCAGTATACATTTTTTTAGAGAATCAACTAGGACACTTTCTAAGTGGTAAAGCCCACCTGATCATTGTCTTCTTTAAAACAAAATTTCTTTTGTAGAGCTGGTCTCCAGATAAGTCTCTTGACTGACTATTAGTAACCAAGTTCTCATTCTGCCTTTAACATAAAATATGGAAAGAGATAAAAAAAAAAAGTTTGAAGTCCAGCAAACTAGTATAGTTTCTAAGTGGCTATTTTAAGCTCAAGCCTTAAACTATTAATATTTCAGAGATTCAGGTATAGATTTCAGGGAGCCTGTGAACTTGGATGGGAAAATCACCCTTATATCTTTGTTTTCATCAGTATTTAGTTTCTTTCATTAATCAGATGCATGATAGTTTATATATTCCAAAATAAGATTTTGAGAAAGTGGCCATAATTTTCACCATATTGTCAAAGAAGGACCATGGTGGAAAAAAGGGATTAAGAACCCCTGAACCATAAGATACCAAACACCCAACTACATTGTAATCTCTCAAATTTATTTCCCTCCCATCTACTTGGCCAAAATTGTTTAAAGATTTGAAAAGCTAAAGAGAGTACAGACCAGAACAATAGTAATGAGCTGGGATTATAAGTAAGAGGCTGTAATTTATTGGTCAAGAACTGTGTTCTAGAAAAAATGGACAAGGATTTATATTGGCAAAAAGTAGGGTATAACCAGCTCCCCACAGGATTATCAGCTCTTACTTACCACAATGTGTTACATATAGGAGGGGATTTAAGCTTTTTTTTTTTTTTTTTTTTGGTGTAGATGCTACAGTTGGACACTTGGCACAAGTGTAGTATTAGAAAAGAGAGTCAGAGATAAAAGAGTAGTTGATAGAGGGTTGAGAAGAGAAGAGGTGGGAACTCCAGATTATTTAGATTTCCTGATAGCCAGATGGTGTCTTTTCCTCAGTAATCTGGATATATAAGATTCAATTTACATTTCCTTGAAAAACTAGTATAAATTTTAAAAAAATTTAAGAGGTGATTTTGTTAAATGAACCAATATCATTTATCTAGAA
The DNA here is from genome assembly GCF_902635505.1 of Sarcophilus harrisii. Lineage (NCBI taxonomy): Eukaryota > Metazoa > Chordata > Mammalia > Dasyuromorphia > Dasyuridae > Sarcophilus > Sarcophilus harrisii. The sequence continues at coordinate 463,015,211 of NC_045426.1, forward strand.
TCATTAGAGAAAAAGAAAGTAGCATCAAAATTGTGCTTCCCAACTATCAAAACTCAGATGCCAAAACCTATTGAGTTATGTAAAAAGTGAAAATGAAAAAATAATCTCCCCTATTGCTAACACAATTTGGTGGGAATTGAGGTTTGAAAGGGGAGACTTTTATTTTCTAAATCACCTTTTATTCACTATTGACTATAATAATGCTACTGCTTTTGAAATAGTTCCACAAGGCAGTGACACTCAACATGTGCCCTACCCTGCATTTCCTACAAGGGAACCATTTTACTAGAGTTTGCCAAAATCAACTCTTCTGTTGTTCACATAGTAATGAATTTTCCTTGACAGATAATATAAGCTTTTCTTGATTGAAATATGCATCAACAGATATGGGAGTATTTTGGAATCACAACAGAAGTGATTTTTTAATCAGTAGAATAGAGACATTTTGGAAACAATCTTGGATTAGGTATTATCAATGGAGGTTTCTTTATTTACTAACTTTTTTCTTTCTATTCAATTTTGAATCCATAGTGCATACGCTAATTCTACAATGAGAATATAAAAGTTATTCTTTATTACTTTCTTGAAGTTGAGGGATTGGTTACATATACTTTCTATTTGGGCCAACTAAAATTACTTGATTTAAGTTTTAAAAATCAGCAATATAGTAACTGACATCACAGAATGTTAGAAAAGTAACAAGATGAAATTTTTTTCCTGGCCTCCGGGACTGTGGGAAGAAGAATAAATCTGGGGTTCATAGAATCATAGATTTGGAGCTGGAAAAGGATCTAAGAAGTCATCTATCCAATACCTGTCTTCAATTATAGGGAAATTGAAGTCAAGAGAGATTAAGTGATTCATCCAAGATCACATAGGTAATTGCCACAACTGAATTCCAGCTTGAATTGGTTTATTCCAAATCAAACCACTAAAGGGAAGGATGATAATTTATGGAAACTTTGTCACCTTTAATGTGAATTCTAGGCCAGCAAGTGACAATAGGAATACACAAAAGTTCAATATAATCAGAAGAAACATAAAGTAGAATTTTATATCTTCCTGAAGTTAATAGTACTTTGCCTTTCATTGCACTTCTGGACTATGCAATGAAATACCAAATTGAGCTGTTAGACAGAATTTTAAGAAAATGAGCACTTACTGAATCTTGAAATTATGAAATAAACAGATCCAGTATTGTAATGGGCTGAAGCTCGAGTTGATGCACTGAGGTCCCAAGCATGTGAGGCTAAATAGTAATTGGACCATACTCTATTAATATATATGCTTGGAGAAAGAATATCCCCCGCCCATTCTTTGTGCAAGTCCTGATATGTTGTATAGGAAATGATGATTTTGGTGAGTTGAGGCAGAGGGGCAGGAAGAGAGACAGGGAGAGACTGCTGGCTGAGTTCCTGTTGCAGATGCACATATTGCGATGGTGATCCCCCGTCACCTCCGATCCTCCTTCACCTCCGATCCTTCTTCACTTCTACTGAGAATAAAGATTGAAGATTTTCCCTTAGCCTGAATTCCTGACTCCAGCTGATTTTAAAATATGCGGTCATCACACATTTTGGAGAAGAGAATTTTTTATCATACAATACTGGATCTATTTGGATAGCTGCATTTTAAATACCCAATCTGCCAAGTTTGGTATTGGGAAAAAAGATATTGATAGAAATTCCTTGTGGTTTGAAAACAGTATGGCTTTCAGAGATAGGTCTGAAAAGTCCTATCAGTCTTCACCTAAGAATTTGAGATGACCTAAATATATTCAATTAAGTAGTTTTGATAATTTAATGACATTGTTTACTTTCTTCCTCTTAATATTTAATTCTACCAAGGAAATTGAAAATAAATAACACTTCAAAAATTTGTCCTGTAATTATAATAGAAATAATAAGTCTCATGTATGCTTTAAAGCCTATAAAGTACATTATTTCATTTGATTAACTATGGCAGGAAGGTGACCACTATAGCAATTGCCAACTACTTTTGCACAAAGAGAAAGTCTTAACATCAGTTTCTTGCTTATATTCTCTCTGATTTCTCTTTTTTGAATAATAACTTTTTATTTTCAAAATATCTGCAAAGATAGTTTTCAACATTCACTCTTGCAAAATCTTGTGTTGCAATTTTTTCTCCCTCCCTTCACTCTACCCCATCACTTAGACAGCAGATCCAATATATGTTAAACATGTACAATTCTTCTATATCTATTTCCATTTTTATCGTGCTGCATAAGAAAAATCTGATGAAAAAGGGAAAAAATGAGAAAGAAAACAAAAAGCAAACAAACAACAAAAAAGATGAAAATACTATGTTGTGTTCCATATTCAGTTTCCATAATCCTCTTTCTGGATGCAGATAGCTCTCTTAATCACAAATCTGTTGGAATTGGCCTGAATCACCTCATTATTGAAAAGAGCCAAGGTCATCAGATTTGATCATCACATGTACAATGTTTTCTTGGTTCTACTTACTTAGTCTCAGTTCATGTGGGTCTCTCCAGGCCTTTTGAAATCATCCTGCTTATTATTTCTTATTGAACAGTATTATTCCATAATATTCATATACCATAAGTTATTCATCCATTCTCCAACTGATGGGCATCCACTCAGTTTCCAATTCCTTGCCACTACAAAAATGGCTGCTACACACATTTTTGCACATGTGGATCTTTTCCCCTATAAACCCAGCTACTGTCTCTTTGATTTCTCATTCCATTATTCACTCATTTTGTTCTGCTCTCATTATCTTCATAATTCCTCTGCAGTCCCTTTCCCTATCCTTCTTTTGTCTCCTTTAAGTTTCTTTATTTAAAAAAATATTGTAAATTAGCAGTATTTAATCTCGGGAAACCTTTCACTTCAAACAAAAAAAAGGAAAAAAAAAACTCTCAACAAATATTCATAATCAAACAAGGCAAACTCCCACATTAATCATATCCAAATACACACACACACACACACACACGCACACACACACACATACATTCACACACACATATATACACACATATCATTCTGTATCTTGAGTCTATCACCTCTCTGTCAGGAGATAGGAGAGTATGTCTTACTATCAGTTCTCTGGCATTGTTGTTGGTCATTTCATTGATCTGAGTTCTCACATATTTCAAAGTTGTTATTCTTTCTAATGTAAATTACTGTATAAATTTTCTTCTGGTTCTCACTTCACTCTGCATCAGTTCATACTAGTCTTTGCAGATTTCTTGTGAAATTATCTTTCATCATTTCGTATAGTATATTAGTATGCCATTAAACTGATTTGCCATAATTTTTTTTTCATTTTGCTTTTATTTCTTCAAAGTATAATCCTATATTGGTACTGTTGAATTGAAAGACATGCATAGTTTAGTAACATTTTTGGCACCATTCCTAAAGGCTTTCCATGATGGTTAGACCAATTCATAGCTTCACCAATAATTCATTAATGTGCTTGTCTTCCAACAGCCCCAACAATTTTTGTCATTTTTCTTTTTTATCAACTTTGCAAATCCAAGGAGTTTGGTTCACTTTAATTTGTTTTTTTTTTTTCTAATTTTGATGATTTGGAACATTTTTTTCACACAGCTATTGACACCTCATGTTTCTTCTTTTTAAAACTGTCTATTCATATCTTTTTGTGACTTATCAAGTTGGAAGTAATTCTTATTCCTCTAATTTTTAATCAGTTCTTACATAGGGAATCCTAAAAGACAGTACAATTTTAAACCTTGTCATATTAAACTTTTTGGAACACTTCATATTTTACCATTCTTTAACTTTATTTTTAAATTAAATTCTCTTTATTATCTAAGGAGAAATCTTGTCAAAATGCATCCTCACTAGAAAGCTATCTCCAGTAAAGGAATATGGATACAGAAAAAACACAGAGAGACAGATTATGCATTCAGTCCTAGCCTAAACTTCAGATTTCTTCTCTATTTCAGAACACTTGAACAGACTAATCAAAGTTTAACCTTGTAAGGTAAAAGTGGTGATCGTAGTGGTGGTGGTGGTAGTGCTAGTGGTAATAGTAGTAGTAGCAGCAGCAGCAGTAGCATCATATATATGTGTGTGTATATCTGTATCTGTATCTATATCTATCTATCTAACTATCTATCTCTCTGTCTGTCTATATAAATGAATCATTTTTTTTTTTTTTCCAGATGCTGTGCAAAGAGCCAGATTGGGCTCTTTGCAAATATTACTTCATGTAATCCTCACAACAATTTCTAGAGGTTGGTGCTCTTATGAGTACCCATTTTACAGCAAAGGAATCTGAGATAGAGATTAAGTGACTTATTCAAAGTTACACAGCTATAAAGTGTATGAGGCTCACTGATATTAGTGTATACTCCAAAGCACCAAATTAAGATGAACAAATAGTGATATAAATTCCTCTTGCTTTGGTTAAGGACAGCAAGTAATATATTCTGAATTTGAGATTATTCTGTTAAGACTTATTCAGAAGCTTTTTACTAATGTGAGAGAAATGTGACTTTTCATATTATGATGCATGAATTGAACTCATTTTCTTGATTCTGGGCCAAGCACTATATCGATTGTACCAACTAGTAAGAAACCAGCAAACACATTATCTGAACAAATCAAAGGAATCATTTAAATATGAAAAGCAAACAGTCCTATTTAAAAGATAGGAATATCTTCCTTGTATCTCCAGAATATTAGGCTTTCTAGGTCAGGGTCTTCCACTCCTCTATATAACAACAATGATAACTTTTCCAGTTATCTTCTTTTTAAATTAAGTGTAAATTGATTAAAACTTGAAATTCTTCAAATTTAATATACCATGAGCCCTCATAGAAATGATCACATTAGAGGATATGTTTTCTCTCATCACAACTTAATTCAATAGACATTTGTTAAATACTATACCGGATACTTTCTACTGGGCACTAGATAAGAAAACAAAAAATGAAATATAGTGCTCATATTCAAGGAATCTAGATTTTCCTTGATTGTACAATGTGTGAAATAGATTGGTGAAGAGTTTGGAACTTGAACTGAACTTTAACAGAAGCTGAGAATTCTGATAGATGGAGTTGTGTAGGTAGGCAGTGAATTTCAAGCATTAGGTAGATATTTAGGAAACAAAAAATAGACTGGTTTGGCTGGAACATTCAATACAAACTATACAAAATAAACCTGGAAAGGGAGACTTATGCCAGATTTTGAAGGGCTTTAAATGCCAGTCTGAGGAACTTGTATTTTATTCTTGAGACGGTAGAGAATCATTGAAGATTTTTATGTAAGGAAGCAATTTAGCCAAACTTTAGCTTTATGAATATTACTTAGGCAATTGTGTTAAAGAGAATGGATTGAGGTTGGAAGATGTTGCTGTAGAGGCAGAAGATGCTATAGATAGTGGCGATGAGGTTTAGCACATGTTTCAATGTTGGGGGTGAGTGAAAAAAGGAGAGTCAAGGAATGATTTTAAAATTTAAAACTTTGTTAACCAGAAAAATGATGGCTTTCAATAATTTTAAAAATCAACTTGTGATTTTTCTAGAAATGTAATCTAAAAAAAATCTAGAAATATCCTAAAGCACTTACTTAAGAGGTATAAATAATGATATAAATTTCATTTGTGATAGAAAAAGATAGCAAGAGATCTTTTCTGAACTTTGAGACCATTATGTTGGAACTTCTTCAGAAACTTCCTACCTGTGTGGGAGAAATGTGGTTTTTCATACCATGATGTCATTAAAATATATCTGGAATTGTATTTATGTCTTGTATTTTTGAATGATGCAAAAAACCAATTTCCTCTCTTGTTACATACAACAAAATCCAAACCCTCAGGGAAAATTAATATTGCTCTTCACAGCTATAAATACATACACATGTATATATACACATAAATATGTATGTATGTATATATAAATGTGTATTTATATTTCATGTAGAATAGTAGTTTAAATTGAGGCTGAAAGCATCGCTTAAAGAAAAGCTCTAACAATTCTTTGATCTTAGCTCCAAAACATAATTTTTAACATTCATTTAATTTTAAATTGAATGGTGGAGTACTAAAATTCTGTACTACTTAATAATATACTATTCATAAGACAGTAGATTTCAGAATAAAGCTGGTTTGTCTTGGACCCCATCCAAGGAAGCTTCATTATTGAAGTTGCAAAAATATCTCATTTTAAGACAATGTCTTACAAAGCAATTCTACCACATGGAGCCCAAGAATGGCATTACATCTGTTATAGCTATATATAGTTTCTTAGGATCCATGAGGATTAATTAGAGGATCACATCTGTAAAATGCTTTGAGTTCCTTAGAGAGAAAACATAAGTTACTATCTCTATGTACTGGGTATAAGCTCATATCTTGGCCTTACAATTATAAGCTAAGTGAGGTTAAATCAGTTTACCAGTTAGATAGAAGAATTATTAATTAAAAAGATATCACTTTAAAATTTCTATTTGTATTTGAGTTTTAATAGGATTGCAATGGATAACTATAATGGTGGATTGTCTATATGTAGATCTCTACATCCAACTATAGGATGAAATGTGAAACCAAGTTTCTCATCACTTATGCACTTAAGACATGAGTTTTCCCCTAATCAGATCTAACAAAATCCTAACTCATATAATTGTATTTTTTCTTGCATTATTTGTATTCCCTTAATAGAGTAAAAGCAGTTCCCTTTTATGTTTTAAACCATTTGTTACATTTCAATTCAATTTTGTAACCAGTTATTAGTATAATTTATTTTAGGATAAGATGTATTCCTGAAAAGGCTTATAGAAATCAAATCATTTTAAATGTCTTAGGGAAACTTGGCTATTTTATAAAATCCTATGACAAATCATTTTGTAAAATTAAGACTTGGTAAAGCAAAGACCCAATTCTTAATAATAATCTGGAATGTATTTAGTGAACTTTGTCTATGAGAGAAGCAGCTTGTAGATAAAAAAAAATGGCCAAGAATAAGTTGATTCAAGTTCTGTGTTGGACACATACAGGTTTAATCCTGGGCAAGTCACTTAAACTTAGTACTCTAGGCAATCATTTGTCTAAGAAGGAAATTGATGAGAAGTACTGATCCTTTTAAATAGAAGCAGTTTCTTCAGCCAGGAGTTCCTTAAACCACTGAAATAATAGGTTCAATTCCTAAACCTCTTATGAGCATAGGGAATGCATCCCCCATTCAACAAACCAGACTAAAAGAATTGGTGCCATGGGCAGATAGATAGATAGAGAACTAGATAGATGTAGATCTAGGAAGACTTACATTTAAATATTACCTCAAGAACTTCCTTATTCTTGTAACTCAGGGCCAATTTGACTTCTCTCAGATTCATTTTCCTCATCTATAAAATAGGTGTAATAGCACTTCCTTCACATATTTATTGTGAGGATGAAATGAGATAATATAGGTAAAGTATTTTGAAAGCTTTAAATTAGTGTATAAAGTGCTATTATTATTATGTATAAGGTGATGTGTATGTATAAGTAATACTAAGTATTATTACTAAGTATGTATAAGTAATACTAAGAGAATTATAACAAAATGGAAGTTCATTGAATGTATAATTAGAAGAGTTTAGAAGTCAACTAGTACAACTACTTTTTTTAACAGTTCACTTAACAGATAAGGAATTTAACATTTAACAGATTAGGAATGAAGCCCTGTTTAAGAAGCTTGCCCAAAGTCATGCTAGTTGAAAGTGATAAATCCCTGCCCTAAAGGAACTAAGAGACTAGTTAGGGAGCTGAACATATAATAACTAGAATACAATCCCAAGGCATGGAACAGTCCATAGAACTGATCTAACAGTTCGTATACCAATGTTCTTCCAGTAATACTATGTAAATATGAAGCATAGAGTGCTCTAGTTTCCAAAGAATTAAAGGGGAAATGGAGAAATTCATAGTAGATGTGAGTAGTGTGTGGAAAATTATCAATAAGGAAATGTGTAAAAGAATTGATTTAAATTATATTGGCAAAGAAATATATACAACCTCAAAAGAAGAGGACTCAGTTAAGTATCAGAAATGAGAGAATAATGGATAGTCCATGTGATCCATTGGTGTTCCTCAATGTCAGAAGAATAAAGGAGAGTTCCCAGCATAATGTATGGATCCCTTGTGAGGATTTATAGGAAGGACCTTTACAAGAAGAGCATTGGCTGAGAAGATGTGGGTGGATTGTGATTTTTTTACCTTTTGGAAGGAGGACCTGCTTTGAAGAAACAATTTATCAATTGAAGAAGTCTCAAAGCAACACAGAATTATGTCACAGTGTGATTCAAGGCCACATGCAAATTCTCACAGCAACGATTACAATGAATTAACTTAGATGTAGTATGAAAAGTAAATGATAGAATTTCTGTTTTTCACACTTTCAAAGTATTTGCAGGGGAATGTTTTTTGTTTTTGTTTTAAGTATTAGAGAACTTGGTAAGAAGTTTCCAGAGTTTTGAGAGGAAATAGAATGACAGAAAGAAAAAAAAAGTAGAGAGCTAAATTAGCACCCCTAGATGAAATCTCTTTGGAAAATATCATTGGGAGTATTAATGTCTGTTGTAGGATCCCTGATGTCATCCATTCCATCCTATCTATTGCTGGCCTGGCTTTCTCCACTGCCCTGAAGTTTTTCTTGCTCCCTCTGAATCCTGTCACCTTTGTTTAATACTAACATTCTGCTCATTCCCATTCATTATCTTAACTTCTTCAACCAAGGCTGCAAATGAGGGACAGCAACTAGAATAAACTGAAAGATACCACATGATTTGGCCTGGCTTTAGCTTATAAAAGGCAGGAGAATTCGGTGGGGGCAGGGGTGATGGCAAGTGTCTATGGGGATGCCTCAGGCATAGTAATGCTCATCGGGTCACCACTTGTAGTACTGCTCCAAGCAAAGGGCTCTTATTGACTTAAAAGAGAGTTTATCTCTTGGGGCCTGGTTTCTAGCTGATCTGAGCACAGTTCTCCCTTTGAAATCTCAGCAAGCCTGATGTTTGAATCAACTCCAGGAGGATACAAAGTAATACAGTAAACTGGTTGTCAAATCTGCTGTATGGGGCATGGAACTGTATGAGAAATGTCCCTGAAAATTTGTAAGCTTTTAAAATGAAACCTAACAAGTTAAGTGGTGCTCAGTGTATTGGTTTCTTTTTCTTTTCAGTATTCCCCTCTCCCCACATTTTGTAGTTTTTCGAAGCTGGTGAAGCGAAGTGTGGAATACATTTTCTATGTGTACATTTAAAATTAAAAATTTGAGTCTTAAAATCTTTTTTGAAAGTTACAATAGGCAAGTCTATTAAAAAATTCAGAACCATTTTTTCCTGGAGATATTGCTAAACACTCATTCTATAACTATATTTAAATCCTTGAATATAACTTCTCTTCCTTTTTAATTACTCAAATCACAGCATTTATAAATTACATGGACAGGATATGGAAGTCATTCCTAATGAAAACAGCACTTCATAGGTAGGATAAAAGGGTACTGCTTTCCTGTCACTGACTTTAGCGAATATTGTAGAATGCTTTGAAATCTTCATGCAGTTAAAATTTTTGCATCTGCAAGGGTACATGGGAATAGTTGAATTGTGTACAAAGCTCCAAGTGGTTTCTATATGCTAATGCATACTTACTAATGTCTATTCATGGAACTGTTTATAATGGAGTTAATTATAGCTTAAATAATTTATAACTATTATAATATAAGTATTTGATTAATAATTAAAATAAACTGCCTTTGTTAATGTGAAGATTAAAAAACACTAGAAATTTCTATAAGAGGTTTTGCTTGTTCATTCTCACATACTGGGTCATAAACACTATGAATAGGACATTATCTTTCAAATTAGCCCAAATGTTCTATAGAGTACTTAAGCCTTCCTATTTTTGAAGTTTGTTGGAATCAGTTAGAAAAATATACCTCAGGTTCCAAAGGCAAGATTGCAAACCTTTTTTTTTTTAATTAAACTTGATTATAGAGAGAACTTTATGATGCTTAGAAGATTTTGGAACAAATGTTACTGTGAACTGGATGTGGAGATTCGATCTAATGTTCATTAGTAGGGAATCTTAGGAGATATTACTTAGAAATCTCTCTTTTCCTTTTAGAACTATTGGGGTTGGGGAGTGGGGTTTAGTATACAGTGGATAGAATATCAGGCCTGGAATCAGGAAAACTCATCTTACTGACTTCAAATCTGGCTTCCGGCATTTACTAGTTACATGATCCTGATCAAGTCATTTAACCCTATTTGCCTCCATTCCTCTTCTCTAAAATGAATTGGAGAAGGAAATGGCCAACTACTTCTAATATTTTTGTCCAGAAAACTCCAAACAGGGTCACAAAGAGTCAAACAAAACTGAACAAAGAACCCCTTGGGAGTATCCAAAAATAACCAGATTTTAATCCATACCTATTTGGGCATTCAGCTAACACTTCTTCATTAACTGTTTTGTAGACCTAGAGAATATAATGTCAACAGAGAAGACAAGGTTTCTGGCTTTGTAGAGTCAATAGTCAAACAGAATGTGCTCACTCTCATTCATGCATGTTTCTACTTACAATTCTTCATTGATCCAAGTTCTCCAGATTCTATCCTGAAAGCAGTGACTTGAGCAATAATTCTTACTATAAAGCTGTTTGAAATACATGACACTTAAAGAAAAATGGTATAAAAATGTCAGTACAGAACAAAACATGTTATAAAGACTGCATTGCTGGATAGAAGACAACTGAATTATTAGTCTTATAAAAGGAATGAAAACAACAGTCAAGATTATGTTTTATGTTTTTTTTTTTTTTTCTAGTCAAGGCAGACCAATATATTTCCTAGCCAAAACTGCAGAGATACTCAAGACAGGGCAATGTTGAGAGAAGGATTGCTTTAGAATGTAAGAAACACAAACCATGAGTTCCATTGATCTTTTCCATTGGGGATTTTCAGACATGACAGTTTTACAAAAGACTGCTTTTTTATTCAAACTTATTAATAAATGGGAAAGAATTGGGGATTTCCCTCAGATTATTTGGTCAAAAGGTGATGAGTATTATACTGTTTGCTTTCAGTAGTGCATAGGGTTAGTCAGTAATAATGTGTGTTGTCAGCATTAAGCAAAACATTTTCAGACTAAATTTTCATCTTATTTCCCTCCATCCTTAAAAATGATGGTGAAGGCCTCTAAATACTCTGCATAACTAGGAAGTGAAGAGTCATTAGGAGGTTTTGCTATGCAAATTTACAGGAAGCATTTTGACTTCTGAGTCTGAATCACTGATAGCTTCATTCTTCATTACTCAGAAAAACCTGAGGCCTGGATTTTGATCATGTCTAATACAAGTGAATATGAAAATAGGGTGTATAAACCCACATACAGTAAATCAATTCAGTTAAGAACATCATGGGTTTGTGTACCTTATTCCCTACTTATAAATGGAAAAATAAAATGATTTTTTTTTAAAAGACAGTCAACTAAAAGCTATGGTCGGATTAATTTTGAAAATTGAATCCCTCTATTATTGATGCCATTTGAATTGTAGACTATAAGAATTCTGTGGAAAGCTTGAATATGCATTTATTAAAATAAGATTAAGCATAAATGATATTATTTATTGTTATATGAAAATAGTAACATTTGGGTTCATTTAAAATACCCTCTATTGTTAATCAGATGGCAAAAGATTTTGCTGCACATCTTGTACAGTCAATCAGAGTTAATTTATAAAAGATTTAGGTGCATGTTAATCTCAATATAGTTCCACAATAAATATTCCAATGAATCCAGGAGTTTTTGAAAGTGTCATTCCCTCCTATAATGGAGATTGTGATCACTGATCAGCATGGATATTGCTGGGAATACTGACTCTGATCAGTTTGCCACAGGGACACTGCTCAATATTTTGAGAGTTCTTTCCAAAAACTTTTGCCTTGTCTGAATAACAGTAGAATACACATACAGGTCATTGATTAGTCTTCTAATCATATGATCAAGCCATTTTTTAAAATATCATCTACACAAAAACAAATTTAATCTAAGGTAACTTTTAAAATGATAAATAGTATTTTTTCAATTACATATAAAGACAATTTTCAACATTCTTTTTTCAATAAGATTTTGAGTTTCAAATTTCACTCCATGCCTCCCTTAAGTAATCTATATGTACAGTGTAATTTTTCTAGTGATAAAGTGATTATTTTATGACAGCACCATAACTGTTGGATGAGTTGCCATAATATTTAAGAGAATAATAATATTTCTTACCAACAGCAATATTTTTATGATACTATTGATATAGGAAAGGCTTGTTATAAATTGGGATCACATTCTTAGGATGAAGAATTTTGTTAACCAGTCAAAAACAATTATTTTTGTTTTGTTTCTTTGTTTTTTTTTTTCAGTTGAGTTCAGCTCTTTGTAATCCCATTTAGGATTCTTTTGGGATACTAGAGTGATCATCTATCATGTGCCAGTGCTAAGCACCAGAGATACAAATATGAAAAGGAAGATAGTCTCTGACCTTAACATACAAACTGATGGGGAAAGACACAAAAGGTGGCTGAAAAAGAGGGGAGGGAGAAGGTCCCCTGTGTAGGAGCATGATGATGGTGGATTCAAAGCTAAGTATTCTAAGGAAATGAAGATTTGATTAGGAAGTCTCTTAAAAGTAAGACTTCAGAAGGATTTTTACTCTCCACACTCTCCACTCAGAGAAACAGAGACAACAGAGGAGTACTAATGAGGTGGGAGTCCTAAAGTTGAAGCAGTTTTCCTTGACGAGTTTACTAGTGATGAATTTATCCTAAAGGGGAGGTGGGGCATGAAGATTATGAAGTTGAAACAAGCTCACAGGGAACAAATAAACAAACATCTAAAATTCTCTGAACTCCAAACATAATCCTATTTCTGTCAGTAACACCATGGAATATATTTTATAAAAGGATGCTTGGTGCACTTCTCAGTTCTATCCTCATGATGCGAAAATTATAGTCTTTATTCTCATCTCTGCTGTTTTTACACCATGTGAGCTAAATAATTTTATTTTCTCTTAGTCACTTCTTCTATCTTTTTTATCCAAAATGCATTTAAAACTTTTCATTCACTTAAAAAATTTTAATAGTATTTTATTTTTCCCAATAGATATAAAGATAATTTCCAACATCTATCTCTGTAAGACTTTGTGCTCCAAATGTTCCCCCTCCCCAAAATAGCAAGCAATTTGATATAGGTTAAATATGTGCAATTCTTTTAAACATATTTCCATATTTGTCATGTGCAAGAAAAATCAGATCAAAGGGGGGAAAACCCATGAGAATTTCACATTTTTAACTTGAATTGATTCTGTGTGTTTTAATTCATAGTTGAACAATGTTATATGTTATAACACAGAAAAAGTTGTATTGTAGTACCGAAAAAGTGATCCCAAATTATGAAATTCTAAGTAACACCATGCTTAGTATAACCTAATAGACTGGGAATGCCCAAATGAATGGTTCATCATAAAAAAAAAAAAAAAACCTCACTTTCAAAGAAAATGGAGATCGATAAAAAGCTTAAGAAATTGTTCATGTCAAGCAGACCCTGGAGATACTTTATTGCTTTTATTAGTGTGACTATATAATACAACAAAATATATTTTATTGCTTTTAAATTCACAGCCTTCTTGATATAGAAATCTTTGGCCAATCCTTTTTTTTCTCTTCTTTGACTATATCTTTAAAAAGAGAGAGGTTGAGCTTTCAAAACACTCATATTTCAAACAGATACACATTCCCTTTGGAAACCATAAAGTACTTTTTGACCCATAGAGAAGTGATTTAACTTAAGAGTTCATAAAGGTATCAGTAGCTAACAGGAATGCTCTTCTACCTGAGGGGTTTGAAGAACTGTTGTTTGAAATCCTATTGAAATCTTTTACAAGGGATTTAAAGTAATTTTTAGATTACAGAAATGGATAGCTAGGTAAGAGTCTCATACAACTGCTGTTTTCAGTCAGCTGTATAATTGCTTAGATGTAGGTCTGCTTTGGTTAATCATATTCAGTTAAGGATTTTTATTTCTATCATGTATTGTCTAGTCCTTAATTCTTAGTTTGGTATATTCTTTATTTGATAGTAATCACTTTTTCATCTATATTAAAAATAGAAAAACATTGGAGTTTCAGATTTTTATAGTCCAGAGCACTGATAAAAATGCAATTTCCCCCTTTTATTCTGAGGAATTCTATATTTAAACTTTGGGGGTTTCGCATCTATTGTAGAAGAGATTCCATTGATCAACTACCTAATTACCATTGAGTCTTATTGTGACTACATTATCTCCCAATCAAGCTTGAGTAACTTATGTTAGTCATCAAGTGATTAATTAACCATTCTTCTTTTCCTAAACTTGAGAAAGCAAGCAGAACATTGGTGCTAAAATTATGGGTTTAAAGACTAAATACATACTTTCAGCATAAATTTCATGATTTCTTTTTAATCAAATATGCTTTCTTTTTTTTTTTTTTTTTTTTTTTTTTTTTTTTTTTTTTTTTTTTTTTTTTTTTTTTTTTTGCTTTTGCTTTTTATTTTACTTTTTTTTTTTTGGTAAATAATTTGAAGAGCAAAGAACTTACTTAAATTTCTCCCCAATGTAATCAGAATGCCATGCAAGGAAGCAAGAAAATAAACTGATACAAAACTTTTTCATCTGCCTGCTCTTCTATGAATCCATGTGATCATGAGAGAACATGGTACAATGTATTTGACCTGGGAGTTGAAGGATTTGGGTAAATTCTTGGCTGTGCCATTTATTTTTTTACCTGTGTTATGGTGGAAAAGTCACTTATCTTCGCTGGACCTCTTTTTCTGCATTTGTACAATTCAATAGTTGCACTAGATGGGATTTTAGATCCCTTCTAGGACTAAATTAATGATCCAATTTTACTAAAAGCCTATTAGGCCCTTTGTGTAAAAAATAATAATAATTCAATACTTTATTGCAAATATACATTTTTTTATGAAATAAATGTTAAATCTGCATTGGGTAGAAAAAAATCAAAAGTAGTGACTATATAGTTCAAAGCAAAGTTTTTACTAAATAGTAATGACCAAAAAAAAAAAAAAAAAGAAAGAAAGAGTACATGTAAAATCATGTAAAGAGATTAAAAGCAAGTTTAGAAGAGAAAATTGGAACAGTTTTTGGTACTACTGTGTAAAATTTCATATATTCAGAGTTTTATAAACACAAAAAAAAGAAAATCAAATTCCATTAATTCTCTCTTGGCAACTATCATCCTACAGTCAAGGGAAATTATGATTATGTTGATTGTTGCTATATATTTTTCCCTACTCTTGTTGTCCTAAAGCGTTACATATCTAGGCTCCAAAGAACTACTTAGCTTCTCTACCTGATGCAAGTAGAAATATTAATCTAGCACTTGCTTTGGTTTCATTTTTTGGGATGTAATTTCAGGAAGGCTGCTACTATTTTGTGATAAAACACAAACATTTTAGCATGAGAATGCATTGGGATCAAAGCTAATTTTGAAAATTGCTCTATATCCTGGGTTTTATCTGTGTAGAGGTAACCAAAGACAAGATCATGGTCTTTCATATAATATCTTGAATTGGATTATTTAGGCCTTTTACTTTTAGTGAAATGACCTTTATCTTTCACAGAAATTTAATTAAAATTATTTCCTATAATAGCTATAATAATGTTAATATTGGTTAGCACTTACGTAATAATTAACTCACTTGTAACATTAATGACACTTCAAATCACAGCTTGCTTTAAGAAAAAAACAATTCACATATGTCGATAATATAGGAATTTTCCTTCTTAAATGTCAATGACTTTCTGCAGATAACATAAGCATGAAATTTTAAAATAAATTTTATTTAATCTACTATGATGATGTCCTTGCACAGGCTGTCTATCCTATATGCTTGGCATGTATTCCCTCTCCCTTCTTCTCTTCCTCTTCTAATTCTGAATTTCTTTCAAAGCTTAGCTGAAACACAAACTCTACAAAAAAATCACTCTAACTGCTAGTTACCCTCACCCCATTAACTTGTACTTATTTTTATAAATTTATAAATGCACATGCCATCTCTGTATATAGAATGCAAGTTTTTTTGATTCAGTTTTTGCATCTATCTCCAATACCTAACCCAGTGACTGGAACCATGAAAGATAACTGATAAATGCTTATTAATTTATTAATCTCTTTAGAGAAGATATTTATTTCCTGATTTTTTTTCAAAAAATTATGAAAAGATATAAGTTCAAATCCTGGCTTTGTATTTCATACCTATATGATCTAGCATAAATTAATTTCTCTAAGCCTAAACTTTTTGCACAAAATGAGGGGGCTTCTGGAGTAAAAATATAATCTCAAAGAATTCTTTTTAGCTCAAAAACATATGATCTAATGAATCAAATAGGAAACACCAAATTAATTTCTACCTTAAATTTTCTGACTTGTTTATATATTCCTTTTGCAATATAGAATATAATTCTTTTAATACAGTTTAATTGATGTATTTTGTTTTTTACATTGGCTAAAATTACATTTCTTTTATTAGCAGTGATTTGGAGCATTCTTTACTATGGTCGTTAATAATTTTTAGTTCTTTTGAGTTTTATTTCTTTATATCCTTTGTATATAGCTTCAATAGGTTTCTGGTCTTATAGAGAGAGTGTTCCAAAAGCCTTTTGCAATATTAAGATTTAAAAACTTTTTAAGAGCTTAACACTGCACAAAGACTTTTGGAAACCCATATATATGTTAGTTCTCTCTATTATATATGTCTGCCTGTATCTTACATTCCAAATCCTTATCTGACAGATTGATTCCAAAGTGTTTTGTTGTTTTCTAGAACTTCTGTTTTTATTATAGGTGCATTAATTTTTTATGTAGATATTTTCAATTTTATTAAAAAAAACATAATTGTTCATTTTTATTCTTTATAATTGCCTCTGGCTACTGTTTGGGTAAATTAAATCAACAAGCACTTATCAAGGGTTTACTATGATCCAGGCACTGTGTTAAGCACTGGGAATACAAATATAAGAAAAAATTAAGACAATTCCTGCCCTTTATAGTCTAAAGAAGGAAGAAAATATACAAAAGGAACCATCAATAGGGAGTAGGAGGATGTACCCAGTGTAGAGGCATGATAGAGAAGTCCAAACAATTATATAGCTTAGAGGGAAATGAAGACAGGATGACCTGATTGCCCTCTTTAAATGTCAATGCCAGGAGGAGCTCTCTACCCTCCAACAGAGTAAAGGAGAGTCTCAGAATCAGAGGGTGTTGATAAGGTATAAATTCTACACCTGAATCTTCCAGGATGAAGAAGTTCCTGGGGCATGATGGATAAATCTATAAAGAATACAAGCAATTAGGAAAATATGTATAATCTTTTACCCATAACTATTAAAGATATAGGATCTTCTTCTCTTCTAATTATTTTTATGGTATAATCTTTACTACTTATTTCTTCTTAAGTGCTGAATTATTCAGTTTAAACTAAATGACTTTTTTTAAAGCTCTTTTTTAAGCTCTTTTTTAAAGAGCTTGTTTAAAGATTGTAGAGAATGAGAAACTTTTAAAAGATAGGAAATGACATGCTCACTGGCTCTGGAGTAAGAGGATATGAGTTGAAATTTGATTTCTATTGTTTTCTTGGGCAAGTTTTATAACTTTCCTGGATCTCAATTTCCTCATCAGTAAACTAAGGGGATTGGACTCCATCAAAGGCTTTTAAGTTGGGATCCAAGAATTTGGGTTGGTTTTTTTTGTTTGTTTGTTTGTTTTATTAAATGTATATGCAAATATATAGAGTGACAATTACATTTTGTCAACTTTGGGTTGACGCAAAAGGGTCCTAGCTTGGAGGTCTTCTTGAAAAATAGGAGAATAGATTTCTTTCTTTTTGTTCAGTGTTTTCTTTGGTTTAGCCTTTGCTGTAATAAACAGAGTAATGAATGATTAATGGATCCTCTGTTATGTAAATCTTATGAAATATTTACCTATATTTGAGAATATATATTTATGGACATATATTTCATAAGGGAAAATTACAACTGAGATTGCAGAGACCTGACTACTAAAGTATAAGCCATCTGGTGAACCCCATGTTTGCTAATATATTGGTTCTTCAAATTTAGACCAAATGGTTCAGCAGTTTAATGACCTTGTGCTTAAGAAGTACTGATTCTTCCTGTTTTTTCCTCTGTAGTTACATTCCAACTACCATATATAATGGCTCCCAAAAATGTCCAAGGTGACATTCTGTGTTGTAATATGGCTCCCAGCTTCTAATTTGTTTGCTTTTTAATCCCATACAGAACTATCCAGAAAAGAAAAATTAATAAGATACTCCCCATTGACATTGAGGTGAGGGAGAATATAAGCTTTTCAGCCCACAATTAAAACTCCTCCATGATGTCTCTAACTTGTTTTTCCAAATCAATTTCATTTTAACTTATCTTCATGAACTTTATGGTTCCAACTAAACAGCATTCCATTTTCTCATGTGCTTTCCTCTCTCACTCATGTGTGGAGAACATTATTTCCTCACCTGTGTCTTTCAGAATATCTAGAACTAGAAAGAATCATAGAGACAATCTAATCAAAGGGCTTTAACTTTTCTTCTGTTATGTATCTTTTTGGCAGGCTGGTGAAGCCTATAGACTTCAGAATAATATTTTTAAATGCATAAAATGGAATATATTAGATTTAAAAGGAAAAACTGTTATATCAAAATATAATTGTCACTCTATATATTTGCATATACATTTAACAAAACAAACAAACACAAACAAACCCAACCCAAATTCTTGGACCCCAACTTTAAAGCCTTTGATGGAATCCAATCCCCTTAGTTTACTGATGAGGAAATTGAGACCCAGGAAAGTTACAAAACTTGCCCAAGAAAACAATAGAAATCAAATTTCAACTCATATCCTCTTACTCCAGAGCCAGTGAGCATGCCATTTCCTATCTTTTAAAATTCAACTTGTGTTATTTCCCATATTAAGCCTTTCCCCTATTCCCACCAGAGGCAAGTGATCTTCCTCCCTTTTCAAAATATGATATATTTCCTTATGTATAGACTACTGTATTTCTTCAATAAAATGAAAGGATCAAGAACTGTCTTTAACTATCCTAATACTTTCTTGCTCTCCAACCTCTGTCATGTAGTAGTAGGAGGAGGAAGATGTGTTTTGTTGCTGTTGTGTTGTTGTCCAGTTGTTTTAGTTATACCAACATTTCATGAACACATTTTTTTTGGCAGGTGGAGGAGCTCAGGAGCTTCTGGGTGGTGAAGTAATCTGGGTTAAGTGACTTACCTAGGGTTACACAGCAAATGTAAAGTGTCTGAGGTCTATTTGAACTTATGTCTTCCTGCTTCCAGAACTGTTGCTCTATCTACTGCACCAACTGCCTTAATTTTTTTGGCAAGATTTTTTTTGCTAAAGATATTAGAATGCTTTGACATTTCCTTCTCTAGATCATTTTGCAGATGAGGAAATTTAAGTAACAGGGTTAAGTGACTTGTCCCGGGTTACCCTCATAGTGTCCAAGGCCAGATTTAAACTCAGATACTCCTGACTCCAGAGCCAGTGCTCTATTCAATGTGCCATGTAGCTGCTCCCAACCTCCTACTTTTTAAAAAGTTAGAAACTAATTCTTAGAAATTTGAAGTGAGTTAAGTTCATATACACTGAATAGTAGATTCAGGATTTGAACCCACACCTTTTGACTCTAGGTCTCTTTAATTAATCATCTCTAGTACAGTTGCCAAACTGGCAATTGCACAACAACAAAAAATGTTCCCGCTTGGTTCAAGTTATGTCTCTATCGTGTTGGCTGCAGTAGTTAAGTTGTGACTCTACCAGTAACTGAAGGGAACTTAGGTGGTTATAATGCCAGAATAGAGGGGAAAAGGTGGCTCTTCAAATATTTGTCTTTCCTTTCCTTCTTAACCACTGGAGGTTTCCAAAGAAATCTTTCATATATTTGTGCAAGTCCAAGGATCACCTTTCTTCCTCATAAGCTCTGCTTGAGCCCTCCTTCCTGAGGTTGAAGGGATCACTGTAGGGAAGAAAGTCATTTTCCCAAAAGAGAGAAGAAATAAAATGTAGCTAAAGGCCAGCAAATGTTTCTTATTTGATTTGCCAGACTTCTTAATGTACTTTATACTTTCTCTTACATATAAATGCTAAGGCAAACTCATCCTAATCTGAATGACTGTCCGAGGTGCCAAAAAGCTTTCTATAATTTATTGTGACCTTGCTGGATTCTGCAGCCTATTCTATACATTCTACAGCTTACTTTTATTCAAATGCAGCCACAAATATGAAATGAAATCCTGGCTATTAAAAATCAAACATGATTCCTTTGCATCCTTGTAGCAGAATTATTTTTGCAGTGGTTACAAGTCCTGCCTATGAATTATTTAAAAAATAAAATCTCCAGCTCTGAGGCATTTTGAAGAATCTTTTTATTGCTCCCCTCATATAAACACAGGAAAGAACAGATGTACCCTATCAGAGGTGAAATTCTCCTTCATATTTCAAATGAAGCACAGTATTCACTTCTAAATTTAGCTTGTTTAAATGATAGCTAAGAGAAATATGATGTGTTTTCAGGTATGTGAAGAGAGTAAAAATGAAGATTATTTTGTGTAATTTAAGAGATTTAAACAGTGGTAATGTAATGAAATTAAATGAAGGGGAAAATGATACTCAGTATAGGGAAGGGGGAAGGGGGATGGGACATCATTAAGGGTTATACATAATCCTCCTGTATTCTGCACAGGTCAGACCACATCTGGAATAATGTTCACTTCTAGTTATATTATATTATAAGCGATAGTGACAAGCTCAAGCAAACTCAGAGGAGGGCAAACATATTGGTGAAGAGAGCTGAAACTATATCATAAAAGGATTGGATTAGCCTAGAGAAAAAAAATACTGGTGAATAAAAGCCATGATACCTATCTTCAAATATTTGTGACAGAAAAATGATGTATTGTGTTTGGTTTTAAGGAAATAACTTGGACTAATACTTAAATAAATATATCTTTTAAAAATCCATGTGCATAGATAGTATATCCTATTTGATTTCCTATTTGACAGATGAGAAAACAGGATAAAAAATTTGATCAAAATCATGAGGTTAGCAAATGGTAATGCTGGAATTCAAACCCATGCCATCATTCTTTTCAATATCATACTACCACATTCTGACCATGCATGAGAAGATACAGGGAAATAAACTTCTGCTTAGTGTTAGCAAGAACTGAATCAAGTAATCTAAAAATGAAATGAGGGTAACTCCAGAAATAGTCAGTAGTGATACTAGAGGTATCATTTTTTTTGAGGATGGGCAATCAGTGTTTGAGATTAAGGTTTAATAACACAATAAATTAGTTACTTAGATTAAAAAGTTAAAGGTAAATGCATGTATCACAAAAATATATGTAATAATAGTAAAAAAAAAAAAGTAGAATGTAATTGTTATTTTTTTCATCCATTAATATTGGGAACTTCTTTTGGTATGGATTGGACTAGATGGCCAGAGATATCCCTTGTAATTTTTAAGTTCTGTGCTTATGCGATTATTTCTGTACTTTACTTCAAGTTATGAATGTAATAGGTGATGTAGGGTCAGAAACCAACCAATTTTATGACTTTAATTTTATTTTGTCAAAATGATTTTCTGCTGAGAGCAATTTGGGTAACAATTAAATACGGATTTTCTACAAGTGATTTTTCAGCTAAAATCTTTTTTTAAAAAGAACTCTTTGCATTTCAATTCAAGAGGTTTTCATTTGAAAAACTGATGGGTTTATTTCCTAATTCTGAATGCTTTGTCTTCAGATGTTGGGAAAGCTTTGCTAGCTTCATGCTTTCCTTACAAAACATCTACACAAATGACGCACTGCAGACTTGATTAACTCTCCTCTGATCCAGGCCAAACAATAAAACCAATTTAAAACCTAATCTTTTCTTCTTTTCAGGTGGACAATCAAGTCCTACTTCATTTTTTATTATCTGGCCTAAGCAAATCTGAAGTATTTGATTCACTTATTTTTGCCAGTAAATCTAAGCATTGTTCCTTGTATTTTTTCCACTCATTTAAAAATTACCCATACATTTCATTATTTTATTAAAAGAATATACTGAATAAACCTTTAAACATAGAACTAGAACTACGTTAATTAAAATGACTTATTAATTCCTCTAAAAATGAACACCTCTCTGCCTACTGATAGGTCACTAATTGTAAATAGACTGAAAGGCAATGATGTGAGCATAAGTGCAACAAGTAACACTTCACAGACAAGTGTGTGATTTCTCTGAACTCAAAAAATTAATTGAAGTTAGGATATATTCATATTGATGAATTGGGATTTGAATGTGATTTTCAATATAATAAAATAAAAGCTCCTTCAGGACAGAAATTTTGTTTTGTTGTTGTTACGTGTCCAGCACTAAATTAAATATCTTAAGCACAGTATGTGAAAGAGAATTTAGGATTGCAAATATCTATATGGAATAAAGAAAAATTCATGATCCATTTGATCCAAGTGATAATTTTATGTGCATGTATATGTTTTGAAAATTGCATTTTCTAAGGAAAAACTCAGCAGCACCTGAATATGATAGACTATATATATATATTGCCTTCTCTGGTGTTTTAAGATCACCTCACTTCTGTGTGGAAACATGAACCCAGTATCAACTTTCTGGTGCCAAAGTGGGACAGGTGGGAAATCATATTTTTGAGGGAGAGTATACTTACAGTAGCAACTTAGCAAGTCAACCCTCACCTCTACCAAATGTGTTATTGGCTTAAACTACATATATTTTCAAGTCTGTTAATTATCCACAGTTTTGGCAGAACTGTAATATTTCACACAGTGTCGGTGGCTACAGTCCACCTTTTTTTTTTTTTTAATGAGCTCCATGCAAGGAAAAACTATTTCTTTTTTTCACTTCTGATAATTAAAAAAAAAAAAAAAAGGACAGACCCTCCCATGATATTTTTTTTAAGATCTGAAAAATCTGCAGCCTTTTTTTTTTTTTAATATATATGAAATGGATGCTAAACCGTATACTTTAAAAATATTGTACTTAATTGGGTTCAGGGGAATAGTAACACCTAAAATTTGGTGAATTTTCAAAAGAGAAAAGTAAGGGCAAATTACCTATTACTTGTAGGGTGAAGAGGAGGGATTCCTTGGGATTCAAATCTGCCCAAAGCCAGGAACTATTCATTTATACTATTGTCTGTTCCCATTAAGTGTATTTGACATGTCTGACTTTAGTTAGAAGAGATATAATCTGCAGTAGCTACACGCACAGTGTAGAGATTACAGGAAAACTTGAATTTGAATTCTTTTTCAGATAATTATCAGCTGAAAAATCACTTAATCTGTTTTCTCTTCTGGAAATGGGAATAATTATAGCACCTAGCTCCAGCCTGTTGTGAGAATCAAATAATATATATATAAAGTGCTTTGAAAATTTTACAGAAATATAAATCCTATTTTTATGTTAATAATATTGATAATAATAATGATAATGATGATGTTGATAATTGACAATATTAATAGTTAACATTTAGATAGAACTCTGAGGAAAACAAGTACTTTATAGTCATTTTATCATTTGATCTTCATGACAACTCTTCTCCAGAGAAAGTACTGAAGCCATATTACTCATGAAAAAATAAACTCAAAGGTATTCTAGGAGGATTGCTCCATGGTTTTCACAAAATTTGTTTCTGAGAAACAGGCTAATCCCAGGTCATCTCCTTTGACTACAATTCTAATGCTCTTTCCACTAATATCATCTCATTTCATCTCATTTCATTTTATGGTTTCTAGATCTATAAAGTGAGTTGTAAACTTCATGAGGGCAGGGATGGTATCTCTTTAAATTATGAGCCCACAATAGTTTGTTAGTAAATACTTGATAAATCAAGTATAAATATTAATTAGGATAACTAGTTTTCTATTGTTATCATTATTGTCCATGCCAAAAGCGGCAGGTCATATTTATAAAGTGATTTACAATTTATAAAACATTTTCCTTAATAACTGATGAGTCAGGGTATGCCAGGGTCCTATAGTCACACTAAAAAACACCCTTCTATTGGAAAGGTTAATAATATAAATAGCATTAAAAGATGACCAGCAAACAGAGGCTCAGAAGATTTGTTGATTCTAATTTTGATTTTTAGCTTAAAAGACTTCCAAAAAAAAATGGGAAACTATTGAAATTTTTTTGAACAGAGGAATGTATGGTCAGAATTTTGAGTGATCTGATTTAGAAATCATCTGGCCAAACTTTGTGCCTAATGAAAGATTCCCCTCCTACTGATGAAAGGATATCCCCCAGTGGTCAACCATTTGTTGGAAAGATTACTTAGGCAATGATGTAGAAGGTTATTTGGACAAGGGAGAGACCAGAAGGAGGGAGACCTTATTAGGAAGCCACTACAGTACTTCTGGAAAGAGGTAATAAGAGCCTGAATTAAGAGGTGGCAGTAGGAATGATGTGATAGATTTGAAAACCAATTGTGGATGGAGAATCCCTTGGAATTGAGAGTTCATTGAATGTGGTGCTATGAATGAGAAAGAAGAGTCCAAAATTGATTTTAAGCCTAGGGAATTTGGAATATGATCAAAAGAAACTTATTTGGGGGATGAAAAAGTGAAATAATATTTTTCATGCAAGGTCGTAGGAAATAGGTCTGGAAGGGACCTTAGAAAAACTTTTCTACCTGCTTCCTTTTACAGAAGGGAAAACTGAGATCTAGAGAGACTTGTCTTTCTATTAAGCTAATAAGTAGAGCAGCCAAGATTAGAACCCAGTTTCCCTCATTGAAAATTTAGTTCTACTTCCCTAGCACCACAGTTTCAGCCAAAAGCTCAATGCACACTATGTACTATGTCTTTTCTTATTTTTAATATCTGAGAAAAATGCTTACCATTATTACTTTAATATTTTAGAATCTACCAATTTACATAAAGGCATAACATTTTACCTTTCTTTTGGATATTAATGAAAATGTTCTTTTTCTATCTCACTGAAAAAAAGGCAAAAGAATTCTCATCAATAGCAGTGAATTTTAGGTTGTCCTCTTGGTAGCATCATTAATTTCATTTATGAAGACTGGGCACTTGTATTCTGCGCACTTTTCCTCTGTTGTTTTAGCCTCCTCTTTGTTTTCCCCTATTATTCCTTTCCTCATCTTTGTATATTTCCTTTTCCTTGTTATCCTTATCTATTTTTGTCTTTTCAAAATTTTCTTCTTTCCTCTCTACCTCCAAAAGTCCTTTTTAGCAAATGAGACCAGAAAGACACTTTCTTCAGTAGGGTGAAAATGGATTCTTAGGATCTTGGTTTTGAAAGGATAAAGAAACTTTCCAGTTCCCTCCTTTTCCAATCTCATACTCTAAGTGTAAATAAATATATACAAATGAGTAAATATGAACAAATAAATAATGAATGTGAATAAAAAAAGATTTGGAGGATTGATGTTATTTAGGGGATGGAAGGAAGTGATTTACTTGTTATATTGTTTTTTTCTTCTAAATGTTCCATGTTCACTTTTTTTTTGACTAGAAGAGTTGGGGAGATGGGACCAGAGTAAGATTAGAGGTATCAGGTTGAGCTTTCAGTGAGCTGATAAGTTCATTTCATCACTACTTACTAAAAGCTTGTGTCTTGGCAGGAGTTCATCTAGTAATCATAGTAGAGATTACTTGAAAATAGGAATGGCATAGATTTCGATCTTATCAGGTAAGAGTTAACTTATTAATGATCATTGTGGATTGTTGGCAGGCATTCTGTCTTTAAACTGTGATAGATACAATCTCTCATATTGAGAGGGATAAATAATTGCAAGGGAAAAGAATAAGGACTTTTTGATAGTATAGAACTTTTTTTTACTCATGTTTTTAGATACTCAACCAGAGTTAGCCAAGACTAAACCAGAGTTCTAACAGAGTTTCAGCTATGGGCTTTAAAGTTAAATATGGAAATCAAAATGACAGTTACTTAGAAAATCTGACCTGGTTGAATTTCCTGCTAGTACATTTCTCTCAGGGATTCAGTGGGTCTTTCCAGCCCAAACAGGCAATAATAACTAAACAAATCACTTTAGATAGCTGTACTGAGGCAATCTCAAACTTCTTTTGTGTATTATCCTGGTTATTAGAAATTACTTTCCACAGTTAGATGAATTGAGGAACTAGATAATAAGCTTTGTAGATAATCTTTTTGAAGGGATATATTTAGTCACATGGATTTCACTGACTGTCTTATAATCATTCTCTTACTGTTGCATTGTACAAATATTGAATATCTAAAATCATAACTTGCCCCAAATTCTGTAAGACAACTTTCATTTCTGATAAACTCCCCCTTTTATTTCATTTCTCTGCAGGCTTGATTAAAAGTAACAACAGAGAAGACAGTTATATTTATGCCTAACATGAATTTCAACTGATTCTTTAGGCAAGATTAGATCCCTACTTTCATAGAGAAAGTGAATTCAGAGCAAATGAAGTATGATGGAGTACAGTTCTATACAATGTTCACCAGTGTTCTGTAATCTTTCAAAAGACATTTTCAGGATTATAAAGTCATAGAAAATCTTGAACATTTTCTGGCCAAATTCTTTGGCTGAGGAATGGATGTGTGGTTATCCAGGTTATATGACAAAACATTATTTTGTTTCATTTGAATTTAGCACTATTGACTGACCTAGTCACAAAATTAGATTTGTTTAAAAAAAAAAAAAGTCAAACTTCTATCTTAAACAATATGTGGTGCAATGAAAAAGGCTTCGCCCTGCCTTCAATTCCTTATTGTTCCTTCATTGTAATTGTCCCATTTCATGAAAATGTTCTCTTTTCTCCAGCCTATTTTCCTTCCATATCCTTCATGGCTTATATTCTCCACAAATGTGTTCCCTTAATACTATGGTCCCCACTGAGTTTTGTTTTTTTTAACTCTTGCTTACAAATATTTATTGTCAATAGTACATAATTCACCATCTTGGTTTCTAAAGATTTCCCAAATGGTTTTATCTCGTGTCTCATCAAGCTCATCAGTACCTTATGAACAGAGACCACATCTTGTTAAAGCTATGGCTAACATATATGGATGATTTGGAGTCCATATGATAGTTTGGAAATCAATTGTTCATTGTCCAATGCCTTATTTGGTATCTGGAATAAGAATTGGAGGATGTCTGGATTCATTTTTTTAAATCTATTTCCTCCAGAACTAAATATGAGTTCCTTTGTTTAGCTTTTAAACCTTTTTATTACCTGGTCTTATCCTGCACATCCAACATTATACATTATTCTTCCTCTCATACTTGACAGTTTTAGCCATACGGGCTAATCCTCACATGGTAAATTTCATCTTCCATCTGTGCACTTTTGCCCTGGTTGTCCTGGTGTTCCAGGCAAATCATTTCTTCATCTGTAAAATGGGGGTAATAATGCACCGACTTCATAAAGTTGTCCTGAGGTTCAAATGACATGATCTATGTATGTTTGTAGGGATATATTTTTTTTTTGCTAGGGATATATTTAGATACATGGATTACGCTGACTGTCTTATAATCATTCTCTTATTGTTGCATTATACAATAAAAACCTTAAAGTTATTATTATCATTATTGTAGATAATGTTATAAATGGTGCCTAAGTCAGTCCACATAAGTCTGCATAACTCATAAAGCACTAAGAGGATCTCAGAATAGAAGAGCCTTAGAGATCAGTTTCACCATTTAATAAATTGGGAAACTAAGGCCCAAAGAAGTTAGGTGATGAGTAAGATGTCACATTGGTAAGTGAAAAGTGAGGAAGTAGATAAAACACTGAGTTTCAAGATCAGTATTCAAGCTGGCCTACTGTATATATTAGTCAAATCACCACACTGTGCCCCAATTTCCTCAGCTGCAAAGTGGGGATAAAAATAGTATCTATTTCATAGGATTGTTGTGAAGATCAAAAAAGATAATATTTCTTGAGTGCTTAACAAAATACCTGACATATAGTAGCTACTTTAAAATGATTGTTTCCTTAAGTAATAGAACTTGGGTTGGACCCCAGGTTTTCTGATTGTAAATCCAGTATTCTATTTTTAAGACACTTTGTAATAGAAGTAGCAATGACATAGAACCAAGGGAAGATGCATTTTGAGTTTTAACTCAGAATGCCAAGAATGCATCATCCCACACTTACAAGTAGCATAACAGGACACCTGTGACTTGCAAGGAAAAGACATTTATACTCTGGTTTGCAAGCTTCCCTCCCACTCCCCTTCTCCATGTATACCCATACCCTCACATATACACACACACAGAGAGAAGGTGGGATACCAGACTTTTACAATCTGTACTTTATGAAGACTGCCTCCTCTTCTTGTCTGAGTTATGGGTCAAATGTTCCCAAATAAGTCTTACTTGTATTTGTTTTAACCTTTAGGACTCCTAGAACTGTGCTAGACACATACAATAATAATTCACATTGATATTCTTTAAAGTTTGTAGGGAGCTTTCCCCACAAAAAAACTTCAAGTCTTATTATCCTCATTTTATAGATGAGGAAACTGAACAAACAGGGTCTAAGAAGACCTGTGCATTTCTAATGCCTCTTAATTAGAATCTAAGGCAGGATTTCACCCCCTGACTCACAAGTCCAGTATTCTTTATTTTACCTCTCCCTTTCAATCAACATTTGGTGATTGAGAGACACATATTCTGAACTTGAAGTGTCTCTGGTTTTTATTTCTGTGGCCCAGTTTGACCATCTTCTAGTCATTCTTATTTGCTTTGTAGGAATGATCCTGGGTGGGAAGGTTTGCAATAAAAAAAATAGTAAAATATTGGTTCCTTCATAGTGAAGCACTATTTGGTTAAACCCTTGTTTAGGAAGCTGAGGAAAGGAATTATCATTGTAAAAATAAAAACAATAACAATGAAACACATTCATAATCAGCAGCCCCCACTCCATCATGTTTTATTACTATTGGGATAGGTTTTGATAATGACCTATGGATTAGGTAGCCTTTTTTCTCCCTTTCTCCCCCCTTCACATGAGGTTACCTAGGAACCCAAGAACATCTCCAAACCTTGAAAAGATGAACTTCCACCTGCTTTGCACCAGATGTATCATCAGTCTGTGAACTAGCCTTGAATAAACGTTAACCTGTTTACTTATGTTACTAGGAAATAGAAAACGAACAGCAGCATATGCTTACATATCTGTGTTTCCTGGGTGGTTTGACACGCCTTTGGTTCAGAAAAGTTCTTCAGCTATTAAACAAAAGGCTATGAAATATGACGTTCATTAGAACTGTAGTCAAACTTGCCTAGCTCTGTGTGCAGCCTCGGCACAGCAAGCTTAGAGAAAGTAACATGCACAAACATTACTTATTTCTGTGGCTGTCAACATTTAATTAAATGGGGCCCTTACATCGTAAGATGTCACTGGTTTGTATCTGTGTAATAAAAGGTTCAAATTAAAATACCGTACAATTAGTTTGCATAGAAAAATGACTTTTGCAGACCTTGACAATAGACAGTTTCGAGAAATAACCGTTGTGTGTTTAAATTGTGCTCCTTAGTATTTTAAACAGATGGCAATGGCTTCTTCTCTTGATTATAACTTTGAGGCATGCTTTACTAAATGGAATCAGCGGGGTTCATTAAGGTCCCATTTGATGTATCAGTATTATAAAAATACCATGTTAATTATCCTCAAACGTTGCAAGTTACCTCCATTTTCCTGCAATCAGAAGATGAGAGAAACCCTGTGAAGCAAATTAGTCCTAATTGAAAGAGGACTGATTAATATTTAAATAAGGCATTGTGTGAGGGATTCTGCCATGAGAAAAATAGGCTGAACATCTGAATTAATTGCATAGCAGGTTAAATTAAATTTCATATAATGGGTTGGAAGATGAGTTGGCACAGTACTTTCGCAGGGTGTACAATGGCTGAAATACCAGCCTTTTCTTTCCCTCTTGGCTGGATTCCATTGAGGTCCTTGTAGCCCTTACCTCTTTGTTGTCTCTCTTTCAATGCAAACAAAGGTACTAACAGAAAATTGCTACCACTTTTTAAAAAATGTTAATCCTTTTTGGGAGACAGCACCTGTCTACATTTTCTCCATTTCTCTTCCACCTTGGCTGTAAAATTGGGAAACATTAGTATCTTTTTCCTTGCCAGGTTTAATGAGGATTGATGTCATAAAATGCTAATGGCTGGAATATAGTTAGAATTGTGCTATTAGTGGGTTATCACTGTCTGACATTTTCACTGCTCAGGAGCATACATGTGGAGCCTGTTTAAAGTGATTGGGTTACTTAAGGGTCCCTGTTAGGGATATTTAATCCAACATAAATTACTTATGCACTTTGTTAGTGTTCAAAGGAAGAGTGTCACGTTGTACATGCTGGCAGTTTTCCAGTCAAGAGCTGTTAATTACTGTACAGCTAGTGAATACATTTTGTGGCAATAGAAGCCAAAGGGGGAAAACTATATCTATATTCCATCTAACTAAAAATGAATAGATGAGAGTGTAGAGAGGGAAAAAATAGACTGGAGTCATTTTTGCCCTAAGGAATTACAGTTCCATTTGTTTTCATTTTGAAAATAAAAACAAATGACAGTATGATTCCCTGAGGGGGGAAGTACTTTAGTTATAAAGCATCCCTGCCAGAAACAAGCTATTATCTATTTGTATGGTGATAAGAAAAAAAAATTTCCAAAGCATTAATTCAAAATTTTGCATCTCTCTAAAGTTCAAGGTTTGCCAAGATATTATTTGCTAATAAAGCCAGAAAAAAAACTCACCAGTGATTACTGAAAAATCACTTTATGCTTTATTGTTAAAACAATGTTTCTAAAATTCTGTTTGGGGAAGTCTGGGGAGGAAGGTAGGAACGAATTCTTCTTGATATAACTTGGAAGGATGCACCAAAGTTTGTTTATTTTTATGAGATCCATTTTGTTCTAGATGTTGTCAGAATGAGACAGAATATGATAGGAATTTACAGTAGTAGTTTTTTTTTTTTAATTTATCTTTAGGGATATATAGGAAGTTGCTCATAGGTAATATGTAAACAAGATGTTCCCACTACAGTCGATTTGTTGAAATAGCCAGAGGCATACGTCATTAGGTTTGCAAACAATCCATTTTCTAGGAAAACCATTTAAGAAGGTACTAAAAAAAAGTGAGGAGATAATCTCCCAGCATTTTATAAACTAACCTTTCTTTTTGAATTATGGCATTGAACAAAAAGCTTCATTTCTGTAGTCAAGTTCTGTGAATTTAGATTTAAATTAAGTTAAAAGCATTCTGCCTTTTAAAAAATGAATTTTCTAAAAAATGAAGAATGACTTAGATATGGGTAAGTCAAATACATTGCCAGTTGTCCCATTAACAAAATTAGGAATTTTAGTAATAGTCTCAAAATGTATGGCTTCCTAAAGAGAGTCTATTGATATGCATGTATCATTTGAAATATGTACAAATGTTTATAGCTTATTCTAATGTGTAACCCACTAATGAAGCTGTGTTTCTGATGATTTGAAAGATATTTTGGTTGAACATAAATTTGTAAGGTTGGATGTCATAGAGTTGTAATTCAATAATAATTCAAATAATAATTTGAAAGAGATAACAATAAAGTCTGAAATCTTTTTTAATATAAATAAAATAACCATGTAAAAAGTACAGTTAGTCACATTTTCATTGAATGGAGATATGGAATCATTTTGAAAATATAGAGTTCTCTATCTATCCCTTGATGAGAACCATATGTATATTGGTACCTCCCAATAATCCTAATGGGAATTCATCAGAAACATCCTTTGTGCACTCCTGGGCAATGGACCAATCTCCTGAGTGTATTATGAGCGATGGGACTATTTCAATGAATTCCATAAAAAAATCAGATTGAGCAAAGGTAATAATTCCTCTATAATTGGCTTAATGATCAGAGAGAACATGAAAAGATATAAATCTGTGCAGCAAATCAAAGATATTTCAGGAAGGTACTTAGACTCAAACCATTTGGCATCAATACAGATAAAGACAAGTTTTACAAAGAAAACATTTAAATTTTGAACAACTATTAAGAGGATTTTATAACAGAATAAACAACTTATCTATTTATATGGGTGTGTTGAATAAGATTTTTAACAGCCTTCAGAAAAATAGAGAATTTTTATTTGGCCTGAAAAATGTGTGGATTTCAAAGTCTAAATTCTGATCCGAGGTGGAATTGCAAGATTATTTCATGGTCTGTAGTTTTCTTAACATCTCTTAGATGGATATTTCTGCTGAGTAGAGCAGCATGTGTGTGTATATTTTATGATTTGGGGTCCTCTCGGTTACATAGTGCTTCAGTAGTCAGTATTATCCCTCTCTATGAAGTCAGAACTACAGTTCTTGACAAGCTTTTAAAATCAAGCCTCATAGGAGCATAGATTTAAAGCTGAAAGAATCTTATAGGTTATCCTGGTCCACAGCATTCCTTTTAGAGATGAAGAAAATGAGTTTAGAAAGATAAAGTGATAATGCCGAAGGTTATATAAATAGTAAACAAAAAAGAAAAAAAAAGATGAAAGATTTGTTTTAAGTACTACTTTACAAATATCTTCTTGTTTGAACCTAACATTCCTTATCCCCTTTTTACAGATGAGAAAACTGAGATTGAAATAGATTAAGTGCCAGAGTCACACAGCTAGTAAGTGTCTGAAACTATATTTGAATTCAAATTTTCCTAACATCCATCTTAGATTTCTAACTATACCACCTACCTATCTCTATTGAGGAAGAATTTGAATCCATGTAATTTCCAAATCCAGCATCTTCAGAGTTCACTTGGGAGGGTGCAGATTGTTTGATATACTTGGTTTTACTTTCATCCTATAAAACTGACAGTAAGGGGGATGAGGTGGGAAGGGAAGAACTGAATGTACTCTACAATACTCAGATTAGTAGTTTTTCAGTTACCATACTATCTCTTTCTGCCAAAATAATCATTTTAGTCTTAGTTCTCTTTTTACAAATTACATCTGGCTAAGATTGAGATATTTATACACTTCATATAAGTTTTCAATAATCTAGATTTTTCAATGCAGATGAACATCAAATTGATTCTATTTTGTAACTGATTTCATTTTATGTCATATATTTTTGTTTTGCTACTATATTTTCTTTAACTACTTTAGTCACATTTCATTTGTCTCTGAAGTTCAGTTTTCCTGCTCATCACTGTCCTGTTTTTGTGTCAAAGAAATTTGTTATCCTTGAAAGATGCAGGTGGATGCCAGGGAGTCTGGTCTGTTCCTTCCTTAGCACTGACTGTCCTTCAAGAAAATCTGCTCTGTTATCACAGTTATACTAACTAGCCATGCAGGGGAATCCCAGCTATAAGCCCTGCATTCCTAATTTTCAGTCAGTCATGTTGTCTCCCACATCTATGATGCTTCTGCCTTTGTAATCAGTTGTATTGTTTTCTCCACCTATGTTGCTGTCTTCTAATTTTTGGATGTTCCTCTTTTTGTCCATTAAAAATGTCAGCCATCAAGCAGGATCTTTGCTAAGTGAGGAGTTTGAGACCCTATTTATTGATAAATTCACATTTTGCTAATAAATTGATTATGCTTGAACTTTTGGAAATTTGTGCCTCACTTTACCTTAATCACAGCAAAGACAACAGCATTTGTTTATTCTTTAGACAGTACATGTGGGCCTTGAAGGAATTCCTTGGATAAAATATGCCAAGCTATTGACATACACATAGTATCAAAGAAAACTGTTGCCATCTTTTCAATATTGACTTGAAACACAGCAGAGGGCCTATTAATCAGTATCCAGATTAGTAACTAATATAAATATCAGTTGTTTCTGTTTTGGCCAGCAACCCTGAGGATCTTCCCCTCCCAGATTGATTTTTCTTTTTTTGGAGGCAAAAAAGGCCATTCTTTACACCTCATTTCTCACCCAGCCTTAATCACTGAATGAGCATTGCCTCAATTGAATTGACACCTGAAACTTTAGGTCCTTCACTGAATCTGGAACCATCTTCAGTCATCTTGATCAGTATCTTGCCACTGGGATCCAGAGAACTTAAGAGGAGAAAGTGAGGCTAGTGATTTTGCACACCCTTCCCTCACTTAATCCAATTCACTTGCCTATCAGGGACATCATTTCCTTGACATTATGGCCCTCTTTGAGAATGAAGGACAAATAACTTCAACAGTTTAGCACCTGGGAAATCTTGTCCAAATGATCTAAAACCAAGACATTTGTGATAGATATCTATTGGTCCCAGGAGTTTGCAAGAATTTTGAACTAGATAAGAATCTGGTGGCAAATATTCTATCTACAACCCATACTTTCAGCGTTTTCTTCCATCATTCTAGTTTAGCAATAAGATGAGAGAAATTAAAAGCAATTTCTTATTAGAAAAAAAAAGTTGGGACTCTTTGACATAGGTCATAACAGATTTTTG
Organism: Sarcophilus harrisii; assembly: GCF_902635505.1. NCBI lineage: Eukaryota > Metazoa > Chordata > Mammalia > Dasyuromorphia > Dasyuridae > Sarcophilus > Sarcophilus harrisii. The sequence goes on from NC_045426.1 coordinate 463,049,771, forward strand.
TTAACAAAGGACCACATCATTCCTCTGGCATTGTGTAAATTTGTTTGTATTTGTTATTAATGATTATAATAATAATGGTATTTACCTAGTGCATTGTAATTTGCAAAGCACATTACATATTTCCTTATTTGATTCTCACAACAACCCTATGAAATATGTGCTATTATTATTCTCATTTTGTGGATGAGAAAATTCAGGGAGCTTAAGTAACTCTTCCAATATCACACAGTTAGTAAGTATCTTAGGCAAGATTTGTATTCAGATCTTCCTGCTTCCAAGTTCCAAATTCTTAAAACTATGCAATCAAAAAGCAGATTACTTTGCCAGAATTTTGCGTGCAATTAGTTTAATTAGTACTATAGATAAACTTGTAGAATATCATGCTACTTTAATAAGATATCAACTTATGTTTTCATAATTATAAAGTACTCTGATTTCTCCTTTGTATAAAGAGTCAATTAATTAAAATTACTCATGAAGCCAGGAGGCATTGAGAACCTGGGTTCAAGTTTTGCTTCAGACATCTATTGTCTATGTGGTCCTGGATAAGTCAATTAACTTCTCAATGTTCTTGGGAGACTTTTAACACTGAAAGATTCAGAATCATTCCTAAGTGGCATTGATACAGGCTCTTTCTTCACCAAAAATGCCTCACATCTGTAAAAGTCTTATTTGGTCTGAGAAAATAACAAATCTCATGAAAGAATAATAAAAGATTGGAAATGGGTTATGGTAATCATAAGATATGGGTTAGTAGACTAATATGTCTCCATGAACATTAAGCATTTAATGATCAAATCATTACATAGAAAAGTCTTTTTATCTTTAGGATAAACTGTAATTTAAATTGAGAAAACCTTCAATGAGTTAACCAAGTAAGCCCTCTTTATTTGTACCAGTCAGTATACCAAATTTTCTATCACTTTGTTTAATAATCTGTGCATTTCTTGTCTGCTACCTATTATGCCATAGATGTAATTTAAAAAATTATGACAGAATAAAATAGGATATATTATTTTAAGAAGGTATATTCAGATTGTAAATCTCTTGTACTGGGTTACTATATCCATCTGTTTGGTGCTTGGCACATAGAAGGTACTAAATAAATATTTATTGAATGATTGATACTTAATGCAGTGACTTAATGTTAACCAAATATCTATTATAAATGACTAATAAGTATAAATTTACAACTCAGCTTGTAAATAACAGTTTTATACTTTCTAAGGCAAATATGAAACTCTTGACGGTGCATGACTTTTAGGCTCAGCATGCAATTAAGAGTAAGAGACCAATTTCACAGTGGCTCTTTATGCCTTTTGAGTGACAACAGAATGAATGAGATCCATGTAAAGGTAATCCTTCTGCTAAAGGAAATCTGGGAAGAAGCAACAATGGGTATAAGGAGGCAGTTGGAAATTAGGAAGTTATTGAGATAAAGAGAAATGTCAAAGGAGATTCTAGGAGTTGACAAGAAGAGGACAAAGTTATGCCTCCCTGAGAGAAGGTGAAAAAACCCTGATCTCAGTTTTTAGGATCATAAAAATATAAATATAAGACTGGAAGGGAGCTTGAAATTCTAGCCCCCTCATTTCATAGATTAAAGAGCAAAGTTTCAGAGATTTTATGAAGTTTGCATAAAAGGTTTTCCAGCTAATAATTGGAAGATCTGTAATTCAAACTCACATTTTTTGACTCCAGATCCAGTGTTCCAGAAAACAGTGTTTTCAAATCAAAGTATCTTCTATGAACTTCAATGTTCACTGTCCTGTATTCTGAAGCCGGTCATATTTCCAGTGATTTATTTAGACTCACTCTAGCTTCAGACATTTGCTAGCTATGTGACCCTAGGCACACTTATGTTTGCCTCACTTTCCTCATCTGTAAAATGAATTGAAGAAGGAAATGGTACACAATTCCATTTTCTTTGCCAAGAAAACCCCAAATCGTGTCCATGAAAAGTCAGGCACAACTGAACAACAACAATACATACTACACTGAATATATTCTAGATCATAAAGTATCAGGAGGGAAGTAAAGTATAAGAAATCTAGAAAAGAAGGTAAGAGGCTGATTTTTAAGTCCTTTAAAAATCAAATAGAGGATTTTATATTTGTTCTTGGAAGTAGTAAGGAGCCAATCAAGTTTGCTGACTAAATGTGTGACATGATCAGACCTGCACTTTAGGAAGATCATTTTGACATTTAAGTAAAGAATGAACAGGTATGGAAGTGATATGAGACAAGGAGAATATCTAGCCAGCTATTACCATACTTTTGGTATGTGGTGATGAGTTCCAGACCAGGGTGCTGGCTTATCTGAGTAGTATATAAGGAAGAAGAATATGCTGGAGAGTATTACAAAGGTGGAAACAGTAGCAATTGACAACTATTTGACCATGTGAGGAGGGTGAGGAATTGAAGGGATACTTAGATTGTGAGCCTGAGATATGGGAAGATGATGGTACTCTCCATGAAAAGAGGAAAGTTTGGAAGAAAGAAGTTTACTGTAAAAGATCATTAATTCTCTTTTGGACATGAGACATCTGTGGGATCTCTAGTTTGAGATGTGCATTAGGAAGTTGGAGATGTAAGCCTGGAGATCAGGAGAGAGGTTAGGTCTCAAAATCTATTACAACCCATATAATCTTTGGAAATTTGACAATAGAAAAGGAAAAGCAAGGTCAGATCCAATTAAAATAAGATTTCTTCAACTATATTGGAATTTTGGGTTGAATATTATATACAATTATTATACTGTAAGCATTTATAAATCTTTTCTTTTTGTTATTCAAAGGGTCATTCTAATGTTACTTTCTTTAAGGGGATTTAAGTCATATAAAATCTTGGATTCTGGTTCTGATAGTGATGGAGGCATTATTGTAGGATTTACCTCCATATGCCTGTTGTTGCTCATCTGCAAAATGAAGATATTTGATGGAAAAGTGGTTTTATTACATTTTTACATTGGTATAATTCATCTGTAGATTTGCTAATCTGCCAGTGAAACAGCAATCTCTTAACATCTACTGCAGTACAATCAGAATCCTGGGGGCTTTGAAATATAAAATTTTCCACTGGATGCTGCTATTGCTAGTGGTTAATCAAAGTACTATTTGTTGAGGAAGGGGAGGAGAAGAAGGAACAAAGATCAGAAAAAATGAGAAAATACCTCTGGTATAGCTCCCGCCAGAGTCCCCAAACTACCTTAAAATCTCTTATATCACCAGAAATGTAAGTACAGGGGAAAAGTTCCTGGGGAAGCTAGTGTCCCTCCTGAATCCTTCATAACTAAAATGAAGTAGATTTGTACTCAAAGACCTGAACTTTCACTCATTTGGACTGTGAAATTAAAAAGTTGCACAAATGATGGAATAACTTCAGTCCTGGTCATGTGGCTGAATCATCCACTCTAGACAGGGGATGCTAAATCCTGTTTTTCAAAGGGTCAGCTGCCTTTACTAGACATTTCTGGGATTGACATGATAGTAGTTTTGTACCTGGATTCAATATCCTTCAAGATGTCATATCTAAACACAGATTATTTGACAAAATTTCATTTATCAGAATGATCAAAGACCAGGAGAATTTCCATAGTAATATTGAAAGGAACAACTAGTTGTCCAGAAATGTGGACAGCCAAATCAAAGCAGTTTTTTTTTTAAAGTTATTTGATCATTACAATTTAAAAATACCTAACTATTTTATGCTCAATTAGCTTCCCAATATCAGTTAGTTTTAGCTATCTTGCTTACCAATAATCTATTTCTAATATGGTTTGAATGATTTGACCTAGTATAGGAACCTCTGTCAAGTCATAACCATGACATGGATATTATGAATTTATTTTTCCATCTTATAATACCTATTTTAATTAAAATCATTATACTAGTTATTTGTAAATGATAGATGTTGAAGTTTTTAAAAATCAGTAAAGAGTTTTCAACAATTTATTTTAAATTACTTTAATAGGCAAAAAAATTGATGGGGGGAAAATGTTTGTCACTATTTTAACAGTTCAATTATAAAGACAGTGTAAAAAAGAAAATTGACCTGTGCTTCAACATAATTTATAACTATTGTCACATAACTGAACTGATCTGACCACTAGTTTGTATCTATTTGTAAGGGATTTATTGTAGGAAAGAAATACATTTTTAGTAAAATCAAGAAAAGAATGATATGTTTAATCTATATCAGATTGCTTGCTGTCTTGAGGCAGAGAGGGAGGTAAGGAAGGGAGGAAGAAATATTCAGAACACACAATCTTGGGAAAAAGAATGTTGAAAAGAATCTTTTCATGTATATGAAAAACAAAATACTGGTTAGAGGAGGGGAAGGAGTTGAGTAAGAAAATAAAAGAAATGAAAGGTGTATTTTTAACCTCACATTTGAAAAGTACACAACTAATGACAAATATCAGATGTTGATGTTTGCTTATAAAAATTCAGTAGCATTTTGAAATCATTCGTTTGTATCATTTTTTTTTCAGTTTAACTACAATTTTTTAGAGTGGAAACTATTTCTACCTAAATCATATTTCCCTCAGAGACTAAATTACCGATATACAACTTCTGAGTGGCATGTTAGTCAACAATGCAGATAACTAATGATGTTAAATGATTATCAAATACTTAGAAATATTAAAAATATAAAAGAGAACATTTGACTGTAAACTAATATGACGTGATATATAATTCAAGAAATGATTGTTAGCTATTATCATAGTTCAGAATTTTCTGTATTAGTCAAGGTTATCATTAATTACTGCAATAGGCTACAATGCAATAGTGATTCCTCCATATTTACTTAGATATAGAGAAGTCTTTTCCTTTGTACAAATTTAATGACTCAAAACTGCTATACTTTCTTTTCACAATAATAGACTCTTGGTTTGATCAATATTCCAAAATATTAATTGATATCTAACATGTAATATGGTACTGTCTTCTCTACCCCCTCCCAATATCTTTACATTGGCCACTTGATAGGAAAATTGAAGCCATCAGGATAATTTAAACCCCAAAGAAGCAGTCAGGTGACTCATTGAACAGAGCCCAGCTCTGGTGACAGGAGGATCTGATTTTACATCAGGTCTCAGACATTTATTAGCTGTGTGTCCCTGGGTAAGTCACTTACTCCTATTTGCCTCAGTTCCTCCATCTGTAATTTGAGCTGAAGAAGGAAATTGCAAGCACTCCAACATATTTGCCAATAAACCCCAAATGGTATCACAGAGAATAGGACATGACTGAAACAAATCAATAAACAAACATTTTGTCCCACAATCCATTATAACTAATTCTCAATCATTCATTGAATATTTTCAATTTTATGAATTATCTGCAGCAATATTTTTAAAATCCCAGACTCATTTTTGTTCATTTATGGTAAACTTTCACAAAATTAAAACTAGTTTTATGTTAAAGAAATTCAAAATAATTTAATCAAGACAGAAACAGGGATGAGATCACATAATGCATTGTAAATAAAAATATATTTTTATGATGATCCATAATATTTGGATATCTGAAGTATCCATTCACTTTCATTTGTTTAACATGATAATAAATCTGGAGAACAAAAACATTCTGTAACAATCTTTGGCCTACAACTAATGAGGCTGACTGCATCAATCCTTACTCTTCTGCTTCATTTTAATTGTACTGTAGTTTTGAAATAATTGCATAGTGAAAGATGGGTTAGAGAGCATGTGACCTCACATCCAACCATCTTAGTTTTTTCTTTGGTAAAATGAAAGGGCTGGTCTAGGTAATCTTCAAGAAGTTTTTTCAACACTAGTAGTCTTTGATATTGTGGTTAAATGAAAGCTCCCTTGTTCTAAAATCTGAAGGAAATCTTAGGAAGCTTGTTTCAGAGGAATCATGGGTATATAGCCATGACATACATAGATCATATATGGAACTTGATTGACTATCTAGTCTAATGTCCTATTCTACACAAAAGAAACTAAGGCTCAGAAATATCATCAGATTGTAGATTTAGAATTGAATCAATCCATCAAGTCTTTCTTACATGTCTACTATGAAGAATTCTACTCTGTTCTAAGAATACTAAGAAAGACAAAAATTAAAAGCCTCTCTCCTCAAGGAACTTATCTTCCAATTGTGAGACAATACTTATATTGATAAATATGTACAAAATAAATACCAGGTAAACTTGGGGAAGGAGATGGCAGGATGCTATTCACAAGGGTGCTCCTGAGCAGAGATTTGGAGGGAACAAGTAATTCTACGAAGCAGAAGTGAGATAACTGCAAAGATGGAGATTAGAAGGAAGCTTAGGTCATCTAGCCCAACCCTCTCATTTTACAGATGAGGAAACTAAGGCACAGAAAGCTTAAGTGGATGAAATGATTCATCTATGGATAGACAGATGTTATCCAAACTTTCCTGGCATTAAATTGTTACAGAAAATGTCATTTTATGTGTAGACTGTTAGGACCTTTACATGTATCCTATAAGAGAAGGAGTGATTTTGGTGATCCTTTAGGTAGTCTTTTACCTTGTATGCTATAATGGATACTTTAGGTAATATTGCAACCTTTATCACCTAATAAAATTTAATGGAAACTTTTAGAAAAAGTTAATAAAAAGGCACTATTAACACAGGTAATAGCTTGGATTTCTCATGTGCCTTTTACACTCTGTATGTGCTTCACTTAAGGCCTCTTTTTAAGAGGGAGGAATGAAAAGTTCACACACCTTTATGGAGTCTGGTACTAGCATACTAGCATCTCCCATTTTCATAGAATTCTTTTCTAAAGTGGGAGGTAGAAAGTTCTAACCTTCATTGACCTTCTACTTGGCATATCACCTGCAAACTAAAGACTGCTGTGTTCAGTGTCCTAATAAGATAAGTTTCTCTCCAGAATAAGGGGTATTTCAACTGCCCGGTAGATAAGCAAGGGAAGCCAGCCAGCCCACCAGTGTTTGAAACATTGGAAGTTCATTTATCAGATCTTAGGGAATCAGCCTTTTCCAAATCACTGACAGTTTCCATCCAATTCAGTCATGTTCCAATTAATACAATAGTGCTAACGAGGGAGACAATTTCTAAGTTTGTTTATTTGTTTGTTTTTGTGTGTATGTGTGTGTGTTAAATGAGATTTCTTAAATATAAAGGAAGAAAAGGCAAGAAATAGCTTCATTGTTATAAAAAGAGTCGTAATGTTCTATTTCTAGGCTATCTGAAGCTACATTTCCATCTTGGGATATTTTTCCCTCTCCCCTCCACTTTGAGATATTTAGGGTTAAGTGACTTACCTAGGATGACACAGTCAGTAAGCATCATGTGTCTGAGGTCTGATTTAAATTCAGGTCCTCTTGATTCTATCCATTGTATCACCTACTTGTCTGGGGAATGTCTTGACAACCCAACTAGCCTTGATTTGGAATTCTGTGGCATAGAGCATTGACCCCTAAAATTATATTATGTAATAATGACTCACATTTATGGAGTGCTATAAAATTCACAATTAACTTTCCTCGCAACATCCTGACTCCAGAATTTACTATTTGTGCATTTATATTTTCCAGAGGAAATTATTTAAATTCTCTGTGCTTTAATTTCTTCACCTATGACATAATTTGTATTTTTTTATATATAATCAATTATCTCTTGAGGCAGAACCAGTGTCATTTTATTTTGCCATCTTTTAATGCCTCATCATACACAGAGGATACTTAATAAATGCTTTTAGAATTGAATTGTTCACATTTTACAGATGAGGAAATTAGGACAGCAAGATTAAATGATTTGTCCCTAATCCCACCATGAGACAGTGCCTAAAGCAGACTTTAAACCCAGAATCTTGAATGCCAGTTCTCATACTCTATTAACCACAAAAAGTTGTCTTCCTATAGAATTCAGCCAGATGAACTAATTTCATCTTGTTCAGCCCCTTCATCTGAAGAAACTGAGGCTAGGGGAACAATGGAGAAAACCATAAAAATGTTTTGTTAAGTAAGATTACATAATTGTGTATACACAATCAAACACCAAGATCTCTTTTGTTCCTGGTAAGGGTATTAAAAAAATCTCACCAAAGCCACAGATCTCACACAGATATGTCTGCAAAGAAACACCCATGATTTGAAATGTCATTGTAGAAGTTTTGTTGTCTTTATTTCTTATAAGACTGGATAACATTTTTAGCTGAACTTTCAAAAATAAATAAAGGATCCCAAATTTTATTGCTTATGCATTCAGAAGATAAATTTCACATAAATATTTTGTGTTTTAGGTGTTTGGCAAGAATATGAGCTAAATATTTCACTGTACATCATTTGGGTTTCTAGTCTGTCCTCTGAGAGCATTACTGAATTCATAACAAACTAATCAAAACACATTAAATATCTTCCACATGTTTTAATGAAGCCAAGATCTGTTATAAAATATATTTTGTTCAGGTTCAAGTATAACAGCCATGTATATTATTCTTCCTGTCCAAGTATACCAGGGTGTGGTACCTTGTATTACAAAAGCTTAAATTTTAGTTGCTTTTAAATGTACTTAAAACCTACAGCTGCAAGTAAGTTTTGCTGCATAGCCACAAATAAATTGAAAGGAAGAGGATCATTTTTGCTATGAAAGTTAATTTTTAAAGTGTTATATGGCTAGTGTATATAATATTAAATTCTCTAGCTAGCCAACATAATAATAACCTGCAGCTTCTCTACAGCAGAAATAGATTTTATTTGGAAACTTCATTCTAATATAAGTATTTTATATATATTATATTTATAGTATATTTTAAAGTAAATGTATGTATGTTTATATATCAACATCCCTGCAAAGGATAAGCCTAACTCCAATTAAATTGGAATTTCATTTTTTTGTTTACTTGAGAACATTTTCTTCACATTTAGTCAATTGAGACGCAAATTAAAATTTCCTTTTTGGCCAAGCAATCATTTTGCATTCTCTTCTCCTTTTGACAGTAGCTTCTATGCACTAAGTAAAAAGTAGAATGAGTGCCCTATTTCTGTCTCTTTCCATTACTGTACTGTTCTTCTTGCTATATGCCTTTTTCCCTTCTCTTTGTGCCTAGTGGGACATTAAAGGTTCTGTAATTATTTCGATAAGATCAGGATTATAGATTTTTTTTGTTCCACTTAGTTGTTCACTAATAAACCTGCCTCAGCGCTGAAGGCCAACAAATTTCTTATTTAACAGTGCATTTTGAAAACACAGAACTGAGAAATAGAGTGGGCATTCATCTACCAGTTATTATTTTTCAAGATTATATGTAATTTCTTAAATTTCAGCAAACATTAGTAGAAATGAAAAATGTTTAAAATTTTAAATGTTTAAGATGGTAAATTAAACAATTGTCTTGCTATTCAAAAGGCCAATAAATACAATTCTAACCCCACATAATATTTATTAGTATTATTTTAAAGAAGAGTTTTTACAAATGTTGAGTTTAGCTTCTAATTTTCTAGCTAGAGTGGCCCAACTCAGTCTCAAGGTCTAACCAATATTCAATAGGACGCCCAAAACACAAGACAATTTTAAAAATGAAAGCAGTTGTTCAATGAGAAATAGTTTTGAATTTCATTATGTTTAAAAAAGAAACTGAATCAAAACAATAAAATGTTCTTGGCTGGTAGTCATAAATTAAAGATGGGATTTTGCATGTTAGGCAAAACAATAAGAAAGTCACTGTTAACTTAGTAAGAGAAAAGTTTTTACAGAGATAATATGAAGGGCTGGCATGATGGCTTAACATATTTTACTTTAGCATCAATTCAATTAATAATGGTGGGTGTCTACTGCACTTTGGTACCTTATGAGCAAATCAAAATGACAGCTATAATTATTTTAGGATTTAAAGAATCTTTGCTACATTCCCTTGGGAATTCATGTCAAATCCAAACATATTCTCAGATCTAGAAAACTCAAGGCAAAATGAAGATATTCTGTGCTCCCAAAGAAGTTAAAGACATGATTTGGTATATTTTATTATAGATTAGAAGAGTCCACTCTTTCAAAATTCTAACAGTTTATCAAAACCCAAAGTGTAGAATTCTTGAGAATCTATGTGCTAGATTATAACCACTGGATAAAAACCTACAATCACATTGGGGTATTTGAAGGGCATTGACAGATCTAAGAATGTCTAAGTCTCAGAGTGTTTATTCCATCTCAACACGTGCTTTTTATATTTTTTATGCCTTATTTGGGGGGCCTTCATTAGTATAAATGTCTTGCAAATGGATTCTCTGGATTTAAATTATAGTCTAAAATCTATGGACTGGAAGACATATTTAAGATTATCAAGTTCTTACCTTCCCCCCTCCCCCCCCCCTTTTTTTTTATCAGGAAGGAAACAGGCCCAGGGAGATTAAGTGAAATATCTAATGTTACAACAGAGACAATAAATATTGGACTTGAAATTTGAACCTAGGCCCAAATCCAATATTCATCCCACCTTATTGATTAAACTTCAAAAGTGTAGTGAATGTCTTATAATGATAAATATTTGTGTGCCAGTAGTGCCAGGCACTGTGCTGACTGCTGAGCATAAAAAGCCAAAACAATCCCTGCCTTTGAGGAGCATTTATTATTTTAGGGAGTCAACAAAAACATTTCAGTCATTTTTTTCAGTGAATTCTGACTCTTCATGACCCCAATGGGGTTATTCCTAACAAAGATACTGCAGTGGTTTGCCATTTCCTTCTCCATGTTATTTTACAGATGAGGAAACTGGGGCAAACAGGATTAAGTGACTTTCTCAGGGTCACGCATCTAGGAAATTTCTGAAATCAAATTTAAACTCACAAAAGGAAGTCTTTTTGATTTCATGCTCTGTTCATTGCATCAACATAAACACAGATATGCCTGTGTGCTGTAAATATAAAGTTATGGTGGGAGGTGAGATAGAAGTGGGGAAGGAGGAAATAGATGGGAGAGCAGGAAAATCATGCTGTGGAATTATGGTAATACTCAAACTGAGCTTTGAACAAAGCTAGGAATTTTAAGGTGAAGGTAGGGAGAGTGTCTACCAGTCATGGGAAAGGCACAAAGATGGGAAATAAAATATTATGTAGGAAGATAAGAAAGAAGACCAGTGTGACTAGACTGAAGATTTCATGAACGGAAACAATAGGTAAAAAGTGCTTGAAATGTTTTGTTAGAGGAAGGACATGTTTTCAAATTTAAAGATATATTCTTTTTTTAAAGAATTTATTGGAAAAGGTAGAAAAACAGAAGTTTTAAAATACACTAATAGGAAAGATAAGTTTGCTTTGTAATTTTTGTTGAACCTTGCGGTTGCAAGTATATAATGAAGTACATACACTCTCTCTTTCTCTTCTTTTCTTTAACACATCAAGGTAAGTAGTTGAGGCTGGCAGAAACCGACTGTTTTTCCATTCACCTTATTATTGAGTTGTGGTTAAAGAGCTTCCTTTTTTGTTATCAAAAGATCTTAACTAAAACTTCAGTTAAGCAATGAGGTACTGTTAACATTTTTAAGGGCAGGGAAATTGTGCTAGATACCTGTTTAAAGTTTGTAATAAAACATTTAGAATAATGATACCTGGCAAATTATAGTTTATAAATAATATTTTAAAAATCATACCTTATATTGTCTGTCATATGGCTAATACCATTATTCATTTCTATTTATTTTACTTAAATTTTCAAGCATGTATTTCTTTTCACTGTCTTTGTTAATACCTAAGAGGTACTTAATAATAGAATGTCATTGTGGAAATTACCTTGAAGGTACCATCAGCAAAAGACAAAAATGTAATTAAACATGAGTTTTAAAATGATCCAAAGCTTTATAATTAGCCAATCAGATATATTACCAGTGCATCTCTTTCTGAGACTATGCTATGGTAACTAAAATGTGACATTTTAGGATATTCTTTAGAATCAAGAGTTGTTAACTTGAAATCTATTAACTTTATTTTTTTTTAAATTTGATAACTAATTCAATATAACTGCCTTTCAGTAGAGCTGGTTTTCTTTCACTATATCTGGTTTCTTAGAAAATGTGCTAATTCATTACTCTGGGTTGTGTAATAGCTATTTGAAAAAGAAAAGAAAGGAAAACAGTGTATGATGCATAGGGCAATGACATCATTGCTTATTTCTAAAAAGAATTCCATTTAGGTCTAGAATTTTTAGCAGTGTCACAATTTCAAATAACACCTGTTTTTGATGTGGTAACTAAGGATCTTGATGCAGAATATAGAAGTACTGGCCTCAATATTACTCATTGAAAGCATGATTTTTTTCATTAGAAGGTTGGAAGAGATATCATGCTGGACCTCTTCAAGGGGGGATGTCTACTGTCTCTGAAGAGTTTTGGCAGGTCCCTGTCAGGCCAGGTCTGGTTAAAAAAAGAGTCTAATTGTGTGTCCCATGATTTGTTATATTGGCTAAACTGGAACAAGAAATTGAACCTATTTTTGGGAGGGAATGGAATAAAAGATTTGTCAGAGACTAAATTAAACAAAAATAAAATTAGTCTAATATGTAATGTTTCTTTGAAATCTTTGGGGTTCAGTCAGGTAGAGTAATGGCAAAGATTTATAAAATGCACATATTCATAAGCATATTCATCATCACATCACTTATTTTAAATACTTTTTCAGTCATGTTTTTGAACTTATACCAACTGAAGGGGTAGTAGGAAACACAAGTTATATTTTAATTGACACTCCAATTATCTGTTAAATAACATTGACACACCCTCAATCATTTACAGGTTCATCTTATAGCCCTCATGATTCTTAAGGTTTTTAGATTTTAAAATTTTTTGTAAATGAATGTGATGAGGAATATAATTTGATTTATTTTCAAAATTTTCTAACTTGGAAATAAACACAATTTGATTTTATTACGGTGTTAGCTTGCCCTGTCATAATAATCGCTAACATTTATAGTAATTACTGTGTACTAGGGCTTGTGCTAAATGTATTATAATTATTATCTCATTTGATCTACACAACACTTTGCAAGGTAGGCACTATTATTATCCTCATTTTACAAATGAGGAAACCAAGGCAAACAATGGTTAAATTATTTCCCCACATTCATCTGGGAAGAAACTGAATTTAGATTTGAATTCAGGTCTTCCTGACTCCAGGCCCTGCACTATCCCACTGTGCAAGCCTGCAACATTTGTTCTTTGTGACTGGGAAAGAAACATGTTTTGGCTATGTTAAGTCTCTTGGGATTTTTTAACAAGTATTAGGAGAAACAACTTTTTAATAAACTAAAATAGCTAAACATAAACATAGGATTCCTTGATTTGAGGTCATTATAATTGCTTTTACATGTTAGTCTTTCCTTAGAAGTGCTGTTGTAGTCAATGTACTGGACCCAAATGTTCAATCATATCTTGAAAGGTTATGCTTATTATTTGAAGGTTTTTTTTTTAATATGACTATGGGTTTTATTACATGCAAATGCAAAACAAATATCCAGTGCTATACTTCACACTAATTCCTTTTCCTTTGTATTTCACAAGTAGGGCTTTTAAAGCATGAAGAAGATTTAAGAATCAGATTTTTCAATGCACTGATTTGTCAGGGTGCATGTAGCTAAAATCAAATAAAGCAAAGGTTCTTAACTTTGTACTATGGACCCTTTTGGCAGTCTGATAAAGCCTTTCAGAATGTTTTTAAATACATAAAATATTATAACTAAGATCATAAATAAAGCCATCTTTATTGAAATTAGTTTTTTTCTTTTATTTTATTTAATATTTCCCCCAATTACATTCAATTAAATTACAAATTTAAAAAATTTTTTTTTCTAAAATTTTTGAGTTCTAGGTTCTTTCCCTTATCTCCACCCACAATTAAGAAATCACTTATGAAGTTGAAATTATAGTTTTTAAGGAATAAGTTCATGGATCATAGATTAAGAACTCTTGAAAGAAAGATAAATACATATATCAGGAAAGAAGCAAGCTATTTAAAATTCTTTATCAAAACAAAACTCTCCCTAAATACCTTTTCCTTATTTGGAATAACTGACCTGCCGTATGGGGTCCACATTCTCTTTCAGGATTTCTTGCACAAGTCCAGTGCTCAGTAAACATTAGCTATTGTCCAGTGAGGGAATAAAGCTGCAAAAATGAATAACTAGTTTTGTGAATGACTTCCGCACAAAAAATCACTTTGGTCTTATAAATAATGGATTTTTTACTGTTTATTATGTTGATCATCAATATTCAATAGGGTAAAAAATAAGGCTGAAGGAGATGATCTTAAAAATTCTCCCACTGAAGGCTTAAATAAAATGTGAGTCCATTCTTTCCAGTTTTGTCTGCAAATGTTAGCACAGGTTGTGGGGCAGCCATTGAAATGCTCAAATGACTAACCACTCAAACTTAGCCTACCCATAACAATATTTGCACATTCTGGTAATTCAGCTGCTCTAAGTCCCATAATCACCAACAGCAATACATTAAAAGAGTTGATTTTTCATTGTCTTTCTAGCTTTCGTTTCACATTTTTGCAATCATTTTTATAGTGTTTGTTTTTATTTCAGGGTTAGTCAGCTATTTATTTCATTAGCACAGAGCAAAGCAAACCAATAGATAAAGAACTGTCTTTCCTCCCTTCCTTTCATAATCATTTCTTTTTTTTAAGTAATAAATTTACATTTTATAATCTTAATCATGAAATTGCAAATGAAATCAGTTCTAGAAAGATTAATCCAGGCGTGCTCACAGCTGTGAAGATTGTGGAAATAAATATCATTTTGCAATAATGTATTCTTGACAAAAGGCATAACAAAAGAATGATTTCTATTCAGAGATAGTGGGTATATTTATTTTGCATGTTGGGGGAGGGGTAGTGGTCTCTTGCTTTCGACCCTGACCTAGTTTTATAGCTGCTTATTATTCAGCTATATGTTTGAGAAATCTCTGTAATTTAATTTGGCATCCTCTTCTGCATGTCTGCACCTAGCAGTAGGTGCTCATAATGTTAGCAATGTCCCATGCTGAATCATATTTATTTTAAAAAATCTTAATGTACTCATAACTCAGAAAGAAACTGTTAATTGTTACCAGGGAGCTGCCTGATTACAGACTGGATGTCTCGTCCAGGGCCCTGCCATAATTAGTAACCACTGTTGACATTTAGATTTAAATTGAATTTTCTTCTAATTAAACCCAGAGGGGGTTGATCCTCTCAGATGTACAGGTTAATAAAATTAGTCAGAAACTGTTAAACAGTAAGCTGAATTCTCCAAGAGAGCTGTCCCAATGTATTGTTAAGAATTCTGTAATTAATATAAAGAGCATTCACTCATTAGATTTGAATTGTCTTTTTCTGTTTTGAGTTGCATGTGGTTTTGTAGTAGTTATTTCTTTAATTAAGTCTGTTTCCTTTGATAACTCTAGTATTAGTAATTTCTCTCATGTTAGTAAATTTAGAATTATCAGTACTATTGCAATAATCCACTATTCCATTCAGTTATACATAATTCACACTTCCATTTTTTCTAGGTGTACTCAATGAATAATAATAAATGCTAAAAATAAATGCCATAGTGGAATGAAATTTTGGAACTCCAGACTACTCTGAACTGACTTCTATTCATCACTGCTCTTGCAACAATGATAGTTAAGTTGTGGGTAGGTCATCAGAATTTTCCTCAGTCTATTTTCCTATTGACTCTTTACAAGTTTTTACCTAGGCAAAGTGAATTTGATGCAATCTCAAAAGCTTGAGGTTTGGATTTCTTTGTTCTGGTTTTAGGGATTGTTTCTTATCTACATCAAGACACACTTTGATTTCTCAAACTTCTAAGGGAAAAACTGAATAATCTAGTGAAGCTCCCAGGATGTGACAGGGAATTTCAGAAAGATAATTAGGGAAAGGAGATTAAATTGGTGATATTATACTGGAATACTTGGCCATTGTCTTTTGATAGCATTCAGATCTTTGATGAGCTTTTGAGGGAAACAATTTGTAGTCAAACCTTTAACAATTATCTCATTTATGACTTTCCATGTCAGCCATGGTTATAAACATTCCTAAAAATCAAGCAAAATTTTACATTGTCTAGCAGAAACTCTTTTTTTAGAGGTTGGGTTCCCTAAGTTCCTAAAACCAATTATTGAGTCTGGAATATAATAGTGCTCTAAAAATGCTTATTGAATGATAAATAGCATCCTTCAGCTCTTTAATAAATAGCACTTTCTAACTAGCATTAAATGACTAATATTTGTTTTTCTCTTACTTTGTTTCTGAAACATTGCTCTTCCCTTTCCCTCCAAAAAATTCCACAAAGGAAGTCAAAAGCACTTTCCATTGTAAGTGAAGAAGAGGTTTTAGAATATAAAAGATACATACAAGATCTGACAATATTCCTCAATGTTAGGTCCATTGTACAAAAGAGAAGCTTCATTATTTTATGTATCCCTTTCTTCTTAATTTCCTAAATAAAACAAATAGAAGGAAACAGAAGATGACTTCATTTTTTTCTGCTCAATCTACTTAAACAAATTGAATTAAATAAAAAGTTTCATTCCACAATTAGGTTCAGATGTCATGAAAACAATGAATAGACTATACATTGGCAGGTATACCTCACACTAAGTAAATTTGTCTATTCTCTTTTTCTTTTTCTCTCCACTCTCTCCACCCCCTCTCCTCGAAAAAGAGAAACCATGAGAATTAATATATTCTTTAATATAACTCAAAGACTCAAATTACTTTGAGACTGGAGTACATTAAAGATTAGATAGTGGTACCTACTGGCAAAATTTGATATTGCAGAATGGTTCTATTAGCTATTCTAAAAGTCCAGACTGAAGAAGGAGGTTTAGGGGTAAGACAAAAACCTGTGAGCTTTAAGTGAAGAGTCAAAATCCTAATAGGGATAGAATGAACTCCTGTGGCAACACTGAGCTGCATCCTGTGTCTTAGAAGAAAGCCTGGAATTAAGACAGTATCACTGTGTCAAACGTGATGAAAAGGAGTAATGAACTAGTAAATATAGACCACAGATCCCCAGAGGAGTAAAACTTACAGTGCTGTGCCTAGCATGGGACTAACTACTATCTTAATCCCATACTCAACAATTGAACAGCATGGTGTATTGAAGTACAGGACTCTAGCTTTCACAAATGAATTTTGGGGATTGTTGGATGCTGGACTTTGGAGTAAGAAAAAAAATGAATTTCAGATCCTTCTTTATATACATTAATTGTGTGACTCCAGGCAAGTTACATAATGCTTTTAAAGGACTTTGATTTCCTTGGCTGTAAATGAAGATAATAATAACACCCACCTCACTCATGAGGCTGTCATAAGGGTTAAACAAGATGATAAACACATAATACACACACAGAAAGATACACACACGAAGCACTTTGCACATTTTAAAAAGCAGCAGTTATTATAGTTTTTATTTTTATCATTACCAGTCATCATCATGTTCACCTCTTCTCCTCAGCTCCCTCTTTTGCAAAATTAAGGGGTGATATGATCCCTAAAGTTCCTTCTGTCTCAGAGATTCTGTGATTTACAAAATCAAATGTAAAACAGGTATTTTTTGGAAATGTACTTCAAAGGATCTATTTTTTTTTAATGAGTTGGTACAGTTAGTGTCAGTGAGCTATGGAATAATTCATATCATCCATATTCTACAGGAATTGTTTTTTATTTTGCCCCAATGTATATTATTCATTTAGCTTAAGAAGAAAAATATTTCAAACAAAATTATATAGTCAAGCTTTCATTCAGGACACAATCACATGTGGACAAAATAAGCAAATTTTCACCAATTTTTACCTAGTGGTCTTAGATACTCCTGTTTTCCATTTCTACTTCTGCAACTCTAGATTACCCCAACAGATTTTGCTTCTTGTCAAAAAATGTGCCCATCTTCTCTTTTGGCAGAGCTATGTTGCTCCTGAAATCATTAACAACCACTCTGACTTTGTGGCCTCAGATCTATTCACATCTTCCCAGAAATAATTAGGAATAGTCCTCCCACAAAAAGGGATGCATATGTGAGGGCAGTGATCATCTCCTAAGGAGATAATCCTCCTTTTGACAAATTAGTTGTCTTGCTTATGATGGAAATTAGGAGATAAGTTATTTTTTTCACTGAAGCTTGTGATTGATTAAAATGGTATTGGGACACAAGTGAGACATCTCTCACTGACTCTTTGGTTTAGACACAACTGTCTTCCAAATCTTGATTCCTTATATCCTTTTGACAAATAATAGGCAGAAGCTATTCTTAAGTCAGATGAAGGGTTGAAGCCACAAATATAAAGGCCAAGTTTAATGCAGATTAGCAGAAATTAGACTGATAGTTTACAACCACATCCTTCTTAATATTTTTAAATATCTTGTCATCTCTCATCATTCAAGGAAACAGATCTGTATTTAAAGTAGATGAATTCTCTCTTCTCTTAGTTAAGCCTCCTGCCTCATTGCGCTTCAAATCAGAGGTGATCTCTGAAATGTAACTTTTCATCATACCCTGACTGTTACAATTTTAATTCATTTTTGCTCCACATGCTCAAGGGCCAAAAGAAATTAGACTAGTTCCTTCAGAAACAATGCATGTATTGAAAATAGGCCACAAACCACCTTTATTGTTTTTTTAATTCATTTTTTTAAAATGTAAGCTTCTAAGGTAATTTTCTATCTTGTGTTATGATTATAAATTCTATTAAGAGCACTACCATTTCCAATTATATGTATAAAATTATATTCATGTATATGTTTTAAACAAGCTTCCTGTATTTTCCTTCCATGTAACCTCTATAATATCCATTGCTTTTGCACCCATCATTATTATCCTTTATAAGTTAATTTTCTTTTTATGACACATTTTCTATTGTTTGATTTCTCACTTCCTACAAGATTCCCCTTCCTTTTTGTGTTGTTGTGTTGAAGATAATGACCATCATCTGAATGGAGGTCAGATGAGAAGAGGTTTGGTGCTGACTTTCCTGTTAAATGCTTTGGAGAGGATGCTTGACCATGCCTCTGGAGAAACCTCTCCTTCCTCTTCTTTGACAAGATATTTAATCCCTAAAAAGAGTAGTCTTCTAAGAGAGTGGATAGGATATTGAATTTAGTGTCAGAAAGATCTAGAGTTCACATCCTACTCCCAGACACTTACTACTTTTAAGTCCCGTGGCAAATATCTTAACCTTTCTGCCCCCTCAGTTCTCTTCTATAAAATGATTAAGTTCTTTCTTGGTAGTTTCTTTTAAAAAGGACCAGAATTTTAGAATGTTACTAATGTCAATGCAAATTGTGTAGTTCATCTAGTGTTAAAACCATTCCAGATCTAGATTTCTGATTCCTTTGATGGCATCTTTGATCTGACTGAATAAGATTCCTGACTAGTAATGCACTTAACTATCCTTGACTTTTGACTACATAGCTTTTTCATTTACTCCTTTTTACATTTTTGGTATGTTTTATTGTATATCATATCATTTACTAATAGATGCTCCCTTTCTCTCATCCAGTCACTCCTTATAATAGAAAATAAAAACAAAAGAGAAAAAAAAAAGCAGGCCCGCACAAAAAGCCAACGGATCAATAGATCAAACCATGATACCTCATTATTTAAAAACCTTCAATAGTTTCCTGTTCCCCCTAAGATAATATATGAAATCCTTAGCTTGGCATTTAATGTATTTTACCATCTGGTTCCCACATCATTTCCCAGGTTATTTCATATTACTCTTCTTCATATATTTTCTATTTCAGTCAAATGGATCTACTAGCTATTCCCCATACAAGGTATTCCATCATCTACCATCATGCCTTTGCATATCTAGTACCCTATTTATGGAACACATTTCCTACTTGTCCTTGCCTATTTGACTTTCTTCCCTTCAATCCCAGTCAGCTGTAAATGTTGCTTCCTTTAAGAAGAATTTCCAGGTTTTTTGTTCCAGTTGCTAATCCTTTCTCATCCTCCCACTTCTGAAATTACTCTGTATTTATTTTGTGTATGTGTATATTATTTATCTGTTTAGGTATACATACAATTTTGTGTATGTCTGTATGTACAGAGATATACATATATACTGCATCCCCAAGTATAATGTAAGCTCACTGAGAAAAGAAGCTGTATTGCTTGTCTTTCTATCTCTAGCACCTGACTTAGTGTCTCTAATATAGTAGGCCTTTAATAAGTTTTAGTTCAGTGAATTGAATTGTGTACCTTTTCTCTTCTCATCTCATGCCATCTCCTGACTATTCCTTTCTGGAAACAAACACTCACAAAAATATGGCTTTTTCCTAGAGAAGACTTTATCTTCAAAGAGGTAAATAAATGTTATCAAATATTACACCAAAAATAAATCCCTATCATAGTACAATTTGGGCAGAGAAAAACAGAGAAACTTTTAAAGCAGCTCTTTAGTAGGTAGGTTTCATTGTATACGTATTTTTGTTAGTTTTAAGGAAAGCACTTGCCATCTATAGAACAATTATTGTCCTGCAAAGCTTCTTCTTGACTCAGAAGAAGCGATATTGTTGATTTTTAATAGCATTTTATTTTTCCAAAGACGTGCAAAGATAGTTTTCAATATTCATCTTAGCAAAACCTTGTGTACCAAATGTTTTTTCCTTCTTCTCCTCTTCCTAGGACAGCAAGCAATCCAATATAGGTTAAACATGTGTAATTCTTCTAAACACATTTCCATATTCTTCGGGCTATTCAAAAAAATCAGAACAAAAGGGGAAAAATATGAGAGAAAAAGAAACACAAGCAAACAAAAACAACAGCAAAAGGTGGAAATATTATGAAAAAGTAATATTGTTAAGTGACTTGGTCTTGGAAGCAACAAGATCTGTCTTCAAGTTGTACTTCAAACAAATGCTGGCTATGGGATCTTGGAGAAGTTTCTTATTAACTCCCCATTAGCCTCAGGCAATTCTCTAAAACTATAAATTGCATATCTGCATTGATAATTAGACATCTTTTTCTTTTATTTTGTGTGTATGTGTATGTGCACATATAAGATATGATTTCAAATATTTAGACTACAAAAATACAGATTTTGTCATGTAGTCAGCAATTCTGATTTGTGCAATTTCCTTTGGATATGTGGATATATGGATAATTGATAATCATTATTATCTGAAATTAAGATTAAAAAATTCAGATAATTGAAGATATAAGGTTTGATTGCAATATACTCATTTGTTATCCTCAAATATTTTTTCAATTACAATTGCTTAACCCATAACAAGTCTTTTTCTGTTGACCTAAGAGGAAAAATTGAAAATTGCACTAAATCTATTTCCATTTGGTTGATCAAAAGAAGGGGGAAACAATGCAAATGTTTTCAATTTAGAAAAAAAAAATGCGCACATATACATGCATCTTCTTTGATTTGCATTTCAAAAAAACACATTCAGAATTAAATGCAAAATGAGCAAAAAACTGAAGGGTTTAATGCATGGAAAAATGACTGTTTACCTAAATTTATAAGTAGTGAAAGACTTGATTAGGTGGAGAAAGTATTTTTTCCTTAAATATGTTGCTTTAGAATTAGTAGCATCACTAATATAGTAAGGAGTTCCATTTGATTTCCAAAAGCTATTTCTCAAAAGTAGATGTCTATATATTGACATGTGGCAAGAGAATTTTCATGACTGTGAAGCTGTTTATTACCTTTGGAAGACTTTGAGCCATTTTGGATGTGTTCACGGGCAGTGAAAATTTATGCTTAAAGAGTATGCCAAAGTACAAGTCATCTATTCCAATACACAGTGAATGAGGCAGTGATAGGAATACTAGAGTCAAAGTTTCTTTATTCCTAAACTGACCCTCCTTTAAAACAAAACAAAGCGCTATGGTCCCTTTATTGACATTTGCATGGACTGAGATTTTACCTCCAATACAGTAAATTAATATACTATAACAGCATAATAAAAAAAATTACATCTTTAAACCTTGCCTTTCTTAAGTTTTATAGTCTGTTCAAATAATCTTATTAAAAGTTACAAAAATAAAGAAATTACAGGCCAACATATCCCCTACATTCATGAAGATTCCAAAAACTATATTCTATACTAATAAAAGACTGACTTAAAGATTTTTAGGGAGGTTTTTTGAGAACGATTGTTTATGCTACACTTTTACTTGAAAAATCTTCCTCTATTTTCTGAGGTCTATTCAAAAATGAATCTCTGTGATAGACTTTTCTATTTTTATTTTTGTCTTGTTTCTTTAAAAAAAATTCTAGTCTTTGCTTGAAATTATGAGTTCTTGTGCCATATTGCATTCTATCCCATTTTTATTGGTTTCTTTCCATTGTAACATTTCTCATAATAAGATTTAAGTAAACACATTTAATGTGGATAAATCTAGTTCAGATTCTGGATTTACACTCCCCATTGCTATCCATTCATAAAGATGACTAAGTACCCTTCCATCCATCCTCAATTCAGAATAATTAGGATCATTTTGAGCCCTTCTCTTAGGTATCAAAATGCATAATTCTATAGTTTCTATTGTTTTTGTATGAAGATAAAGAGGAGAACTTTATTTTATTGGAAATGTAGAGAATTAATGAATTGTTGGTAACTAAGAGTACCTATCCCTAATCCCTTTCTTTTGCACTAGTTATTCAGTCAAAGGAGATGTATTACCATAGTGTCGAGTTCATTTACTCTGATATTCTGACGGTGTTTGGCTGTGGAGTTGAACTTGTACTATCAGCATTAAGTTTCTGGTACATCGTTGGGTTAAATAGGCTTTTTGTTCATTGGCTTAGGAATCTGTCCACCATTTATTATCATTGTTTCTCTGGGGAAATGAGTTCTGAGTTCCAAACCACTGAACTTTGTTTTTTTTTTTTTTTTTTTTTTTTTTTTTTTTTCCTTTTTTTTTTTATTTAATAGCCTTTTATTTAAAGGATATATGCATGGGTAACTTTACAGCATTAACAATTGCAAACCTCTTGTTCCAATTTTTCACCTCTTACCCCCCACCCCTCCCTGAGATGGCAGGATGACCAGTAGATGTTAAATATATTAAAATATAAATTAGATACACAG